>NC_050473.1:24133161-24355337 GCF_013373865.1 Monomorium pharaonis | reverse complement strand
AGGCATCCGGTATTACGACGCAAATAAAATGTGCTACTAGGTGGTTATTGAAACAACGAACCGATATAATTCTTCCAATTTTCGTGTATTTAATTCTTTTGATTTTACAAGAGATTAATTTTTTTATTTGAAAATTGTATTTTTAATATATTAGATATTTAAGAAATAACAATTTATTTCCGTGACAACTGCAATTATGTTTACACTAATAAATGTCTATTAACAATTTTTATAACTTCTCTATAATAATATACTTCAAAAATTGCAAATTTTTATAAAATTTATTTTACTTGTAATTAGGATATTTTTTTATGTGTACCAGAAAAAATGTAGAAAGCAAAGATTATTTAATGCACGAAAACTTTATAAGATCTTACGCGTGTAACAAAATGTCATTGTGTTTTTAGGAGATAAATTCCGTCTTGTGTTGGCGACGACGTTACGTGAGGATGGATATCCAGATGGTAACGAGTGGAATCCTATAGAACAGGAAGGTGGTTCCAGGGCGGACAGTTTTGAATATGTTATGTCCGGCAAGGTGTATCGAATTGAAGGCGACGAAGCCAATAATGAGCCCAGTAGCAGATTGTAAGTAGCCGTTGTTTACTTGTATATCGTTAAGTGTGTAAGATCAGTCTGAAAATTAATTTTTTATTTTTTGGAAAAATTTAATCTAATTTACTTCTATGTATTTAGCAAGATTTATTGGTAAAAAAATATTTGCAAAAATTACTAAATTTATATTTTGTGATGTATTTCTTTCAACCAAGATATTGATAGTTAAAATCAAAAGTCAAGTCTCAGATTGATCTTACTACTGAAATATATCTTATTGATAATTAAAAAAAATTTGTTTGCACTTTGCAATATTTGTTATTGCGATTACGATTTTACCTTGAGATCTTGTATTATTTTGATAGTAGACGCGACCGTAATGTATAGCGATTGATACATGAGAATAGATAAATAATGCAATTCGTTACAGTATCATGTTTTTTGTAACAATGTGGTAATAATTTGTGTAATTATATGGAAATATTCAAAATTATAATGCATATCTTAACTTTTAAGCAAAATGTGAATAAGTATATTACTTAAAATACATTCTTATATTAATCGTATCTTATTAGGTTATTTTTGACTTTAGTCATTTTTTATTATACATTATATGAGTATACACGCATATATATATATATATATATGTGTGTGTGTGTGTCTAAAAATCTTGCAGTGCAAATGAATCAACACTCCTTAGTTTTTATGTCCGAGCAGAATCTCGCACATATACGCAATTGCGTGAGTTACTCATATCGTTTGAAAATGTTCTTATACAATATTGTTGATTATTTATCGTTGTTATTTATGTACGTTCTGCGTTAATTTGATTCTGCTCGGATGCACCATACGCTGACTAGGTATATCGGATATTATACGCATAGAAGCACGTCACGACGACGTAATGTCATTCGAACGACATATCGATGTGCGACAAACTTTCTGCTGTGCGATCTCCTATTGGCTCGTTTCCAAGCGCTCTCAATGAAGCCGCGTGAGCTTCCGAAAACAACTTTCTACGCCGTTTGCAGAGAAATTGGCGAGAATTGGCTCTCTCTCTCTCTCTCTCTCTCTCTCTCTCTCTCTCTCTCTCTCTCTTTCTTTCTGTTGTTGTCTGTTATCGCTCTAAACAAGGTCTCTTGACCGGATTGAGAAGCGGTACTACCAACATCGTTTATACGTTGAGCATTCTTATGTAATTAGTCAATGACGGAGGAGAATAGAATAAGAGGAGATAGAAAAAGTATAAGCAACGTCAAATGTTGCAGACAATTTTTTGATTGATTAACAGTTGATTGATAAATAAAATTATGCTGTAAATAAGTTAATGTTAAATAAATGTAATATGCTCTCAATATTAACTTTTTAATATAAATATCAAACGAAATAGTTTTTACGAACTATCTTTAATTCGCTAGAATGCTTTTCAAATAATATTTAAAATAAGATATAAAAGAGATTTTTTACATTAAAACATGGTTATTTTAGTTCATTATTCTAATACGTTGCAATTTGTAAAGTGGAAAAAAATTTTAACAAAATTCTTAATTATGTTGATGGACACCTACAATAGTATTAATGTCAGAAAAATATTAGTAATACTCTAAGGACACTTTAAAGAAATGTTATAATAATGTTAATATAGTAATTGAATGACAGTAAAGTTAAAGGTTGTTGTGTGAATTATATGTGATACGCAATTGCCCAAACCTTGGCACGATTGGCTGAGCACGCCGAAATAGTGCGTCATCGGATAGGCCATTTTTAGCTTCGTCATTCATGAACTATGGACTTACTATTTTTTAAACGCATTTTTTAAATTATTTGTATATTTCTATTACAAAAATATGAATGTGGCACAATAATTGTAAAGAGATCAAGTCACCGGATGTCAAAAATTCACACTAATTGTATATGAGAAGTAATACTTATAAAAATTATCATGTTTACGTTAGAAACAAAAGTTAAAATTGTATTATTCTAGCAAACAAGTATCATGGATAATGAATTAAAAAAAAATGGAATTTTATTAATTAAAAATTAGTTTTTAATTGAACAGAGGTTACACGCAAGTGTTGGACTTTCCATTTAAACGTGCCGAACGAAATGCGGAATTACACGATAACCCCATCATTTGACCGACTTATCGCATTGACCTTGAAACGTGGCCGCGACGTCGCGCGTCGGTCACATTGGTCGCGTCGGTCGTATTGGTCGTATCGCCCCGTTGATTTCGCCGCAGGTTGTGCCACTGTTGCGCGCAAAACGTGCCGCGCTCTGTTGACGCTATTAAAGAACGTAGCGTTGTAGACGCCACGATAAGAGAGAATGGGAAGAGAGATAATGACGCGTACTTTAAACATTCGAGTCTGTTAGGTGCTTTAAATCGACCATGTAAGTGTGGAATTATTTATCGAATACGTCATTATGTAACACTTCTTCGTAATGCTTAGATTAACGTTTAACGTTTTAATTAGCTCGTTCTTTAACGCGCCGTAAGTTTTTGTTTCATCGTCAGTTAAAACTTAATATACACTTAATTGTATGTAATTTAGGATAAGTTAACAAAATTTTTATGTTGCAATCTTATAAGTGTCAAGTATAAGATGTTAAAATAAGTTTATATACTTCCTGGATTATCTTGAGTATCGAAAAATTACAACTGAAAAGTTTAGATCATTGGTTCTTTAATTTTAGACATGAAAGTTTTAATGAACGAAAACTTTTAAACGATACGTGTCGATCTTTTGGTTTTCCTAATATATTTTGTTCACGTTTACTTACAGTATTTTCTGTATTCTATCTGCTTTTGTTTAATATTTTTACACATATTTTTAATTTGAATATCAAGAAAATTTTTTTAACAAGATATAAATGATAAAACAAATTGTATGTGATATAACATTAGAAAAGAAAAGTTTTGAATTAATATATTTCATTATATAGAAGATTTTATTTTATTATATAGAATTCAGCACGGATATATACATATACATTTTATGTCGCGTTAAATGTGTTAGAAGTTCAAGATTTATACTTCCTGATTGCTTTCAACTTACACACTGACTCAAAGTTGTCAAGTGGAATACGTCATGTGTAATCAGACGAGTCTGCACTATATGTCTGTTACTTAATGTCTGATACGCGATAATGGTTTTTGTACGATAATTTCTTAGCTAATTTTTTTTTCTATTTTTTGCAATTGATCATCAACTCTATCGCAGACAGGATGAACGATATTTTCCGGTATTCAAGATTCAATAGCTGTAACAAGCAGCTGTGTCAGCAAGCTCTAGATATTTAATTTTGTGTGTGTGTGTGTGTGTGTGTGTGTGTGTATGTGTGTAGTAATTTTCTGACGACGAAAGTAAAAAAGTATCGCAGCCATATTTTAAAAATATATAATATCATAGATGTGTAATGATTACACGTCCGCGTCTCTTTCAGGCCGAAACGCGCCACAAATTAGAAAAAGAAAGCTGCTGTACCATCATCAATGTATGTTTTTCTAACAACTAGATTGAGTTATCTCTTTTCAAAGTATGCTATTCTACATATTTTAATTTGTGACGCTTTTCAAACCGCACTCTTTGCAGTCTAGTTATTATATGTTTTTATGTGTATAGTATTATATATTTTATTTTATATATAGTGTGGGTAAATGGTAACAAACATAGGGCCAATTAAAGTTCGTAGATGACTAACCATTATTTTGAGAGTAGTGAAGCAGCTAGGGTATAGTTTTCTTTATTTAAATAATAGGACATTTTTGTAATTTTTGTTTTTCTGGTCTAGTCGTATTAAATAGTCATTTAATTTGAAATTTTGATAATAATATTGAGGGAAGATCTCGACTTTATGTGGCGTATTTGGCAGAAACAATACAATGTTTCACGTTGAGATATGTGAAGATTCGCGATAGGTAGATGTGGTGTGACGATTATACACAATCCGGTCGGTAAAAGAGTGCACATATGAGAAAGATCAGCGGAACGAGAGCTTTCGGAGGACAGGGAGCCACTCTGCGTTCACTCGGTAGGTAATGAAGCGGGTGAACACAGCTGGTGGTATCTCAGTTTTCTGGGGGCATTAGCAACCCGACTGGCAAAAGTTGAAAAGTCGAGAGTATTCACCAAGAAAAGCCGCCGAAAGGGATAGACTAGATCGAAAGTCTCATTTTATCGAGTAATCATAAAGTTCTCTTACAGTTGACTTCCTACGTTCTCCCGTTGAGAAGAAATCTACTTGTACTTGTCGAAAATACAGCATCGCCCGTCATTTTTAGGTCATTTTAAGGCTTACTTTACGTTATCCGTACTTTCGTTGTCAGATGTTCAGGATAGAATTTTATTTATAATTTTGCGTGCTATGTATTTTATATATGTATTCTGGCTTTTTAAATATCTTTTTACATGGCATATGAAATTATAGAATTCTATCTTGAATCTATAACACGAATTATAGATAATTCAAAGTTGGTTTTAGATATTGTCATCTGATTGAAGATGGGTACACAAAAGTCTTTGGTCCTTTTTCAAGAGATGGCGTTTCTGGTAATTTGTAGTTACGAGATATGTTTATGAGATTAAATAACGTTAGGAAAAACGTGACGTTTAATGACGTTAGCTCTAATATGAATAGATTCGATTGGATAATTTTCATTATGATAAAATAATTTTATTTATATAAAAATGAAGTCCGATAGTAAGTATCTTGTGTCGTACTTTTTTTTTAAGTTTAGTGTATGCAAACGTTTTGCAATTATCGTGGAAAAATTTTAACGTGATTATTTTGACTTTGATAAGATTAAATAATACACTATTGTACTATAATTATAGTATATAATTTTCGTATTGCGTTTATTCGTTTGTTCATTCGTCTGCGAGGGGCGTGACAGCTGGGAAACGAATTATTGATCGGAGTAGCTCGAGCCCCTGGAATGGATATAGCTAATGCTCCGGCAATGCGCAGGTACACATGCACCCTATCGTCGCGATGCGATCCTTTCTGAAAGAAATTTGAAATTTGAAAATATAATTATGTAATTGTTATGTTTGCTTATTTTTTGGGACGTTTTATTAATATTAGATTATCACTCAAATTTTGTTTGTATTTTTTGTTGTAAAAAGTTATTTCAAAAGTCATATGTGTATATGTATATATATATATATAAAATTTTGTTTACAGTTATTTATAATTTTATATTATATTAACATTTCCATTAATAATAAAATTTCCAATAAATTATAAACATTGACAAAATGCATAAACAATGCAGACAGCAGGATAAATTAAAGAAAATATTTGTTTTTTTCTCAGATTGAGATACAATTTTGTCTTGTCGTTATTTGATGTTGAATTAGTTATTAGAGTGTCTTATAGGACTGAGAACCTGTAGCTCAAATTTCCTCGATTTCACCGAGGATGCGGGCTCCGCGAGAGTCAGCTGATCAGGATTAGTGCAGACGCGTGCGCATGGTGAAACGCTTTCTGATTGGTCGATACTTCGGCTAGGACGTGCAAGGTCGCCCGGGCTGTCAAAATCAGCTGACGTCGGGGAAAGAGGGGAGAACGACCAATCAGCTGACACCCGGGCTTAGGAGAATCTTTTCCGTCTAGTTATAGTTGTACGCTGCTTGATTTTTCGTCGGAGTTTCCGCGATACTTGAGTGTAAATCTAGTTTATTAATTGAATACTATGGAGATATTCTCAATTGTTTATAATACGCATAATTGACTCTTGAATGTAATTTGAAATTTCTTTACAAGTGCATAATAGGCAGCCAGGAAATATAACATTGAATTGTTAAACGAGAAATCTGTCAATTTTATTTCTCTAAATTTAATTTATCTCTAAATTATTGTATTTGGTTGTTTTATATATACATATATTTAACATTTTTTTTCTATAAATACCATTCTTCCTATTAAATATGTCTTCTAGCATGTAGAGAGAGAGGGGGGGAGGGTGAAATTGAACTCATTTTCTAATTTCAGTATTACAATTAATTTTAACTGCAGTCTTAATTTATATTTTAAATTTGTATCATAGAAAAATTGACTCTTTGATTATGCGTGATTACGTTCAAGTCTTATGTGTTTGTAGGCGGCTAAATCGTGCCCACTATACATTATACATTCATATGCACAACATGTTTCGTAGCTTTTCTGCCTTGTGAGTCATGTCGATCGCCATTCCATGGTCATATATATTTCTTAATATCGCGAGGAGCAGTCTAGGACCGTGTCGGAAAACTGCGTACGTATATGCAGCGGACTCTACGGAAAATTTAACCGCCACGTCATCCGACGTTGCGCCGCAGCGAGAAAACTCGGGCGGACAACTGTCACGGAACTGCTGCGTTACGTAAAATCGTGGAGCAGAGAATTGTAGCATGCTGCATTTTTGGCAACCGACGTGTAAAAACATTGCCTTCTCCTTTTCGTGATGCGTGCGAGTGTTACGTGCATGTTATTGGCATGATACTGACAGGTATGCACCGAGTGTCCTGCTGACCCGGTATATTCGAGGTGACGTCGCGATCAAACTCTCTAATACGTGTTAACTCTTTACGGTTTAGATTTTAGATTTTATGATTTGTGTTACATTAGTAATTACATTTGTCCTTTTCTCAGTCTATTTTCTCATTTACATTATTGTGGCTTACTAATTTTAAAAATGCAATAGTTATATAATATTAAATTTTTTTAAATATTAGGATTTACATAAACAATAAGAATATTGTTTATAATCTCTTGTTAATTACCGCATTGTAATTATTAAAATGAGATGTGATTGGTAAAATAGGGTGTTAAGGGTTAATTTTCGTAATACGCCTTTGTATTATTCTGAGTTTTCTCATTTTAATGTCTTTACTAAATTCGAGCGAGAAAATAGTTTTTTCTTTAAAGCATATACTACAGGCCATATATTTCTGTGCGTGCGTGCGTGCGTGCGCGCGCGCGCACGTGTGTAGCTCTGACCCGTATTGTTGCGATAGTGCGTTCTTTGCGAACCAACAGTCTACTCTTTCGTAGCCTTGTACTTCAGAGATTGTATGAATAATTACACGTACAACGAAGTTGCGGGAAGAGGAAGAGAGCTATACTCATCGCGTCACGTAACGCGTGTATTACGCAATTGCGGTGCGTGTTGTGTTTGTCAACAGCTGATTCGACTTGGATGCTCTATTTAAAATCTTTCAAATTTTTTAACAATTATTGTTAATGAATATTAAAGCTCGAAAAAATACGGAAATTACGTGAACTTTGTTAAATTATGATGTGTTTAAGTTACGGCATGTGGTTTAATAATAAATATAATATTATAAAAATATTGATAACTAGTAAAGCTTAACTATAAAATCTAAAATCTTTCTTACAGAGATTATGCAACAATTAAATTTGGTGCGAATAACAATATCATGATTTACTTAAGAAAAAATCTTTAATATGTTTTATGAAATATATTAATTTAATGATTATAACGATAAGCGAGATATAAATGCGAGTATTTTAGAACGTTTTTAAATAATTGAAAAAATCAAGAATATCAGCGAGACGCGTATCAAAGCATTATCAAGATAATTTAACAAATTCGCGTTATAACGTTTGCGAGCGATACATTGACTCTGTTCAATCATGTACGTTTAAACTGATGTCGACGTCATTCGTTGCAAAAGGGGAGTCGGCTTCAGTTACTAAATTACAGGGCGTAAAAATATCTCGTGACTGAATTGAGTATTATTTCTCATTCTAATAACTAATCTCAAGAGACATGATCGACGTACAATACAACACAGTAATCACTTTTTTATTGTAAATTATTTAATTATATTTTTATATATATGCATGAGACTATGATAGGATAATTATTTTGCCGTTTCCAAATATAATGGAAAAAATAATTTTTTTCCCAATATGTAGGAGATTTAATTATTGCAAGGTTTGAACGGTAACACGAAAGATCAGTTGAAAGTTGATTAATAGGTAAACTGAAAGAGGAACTCTTGAGCAGGTAATTCCCTTTCTCGATACTACTGTAGGTGTTGTACCGAGTTGCCGACAACACTCGCAGGCTCTCTGGTTTACCCGGATACGAGCCAGGCTCCCTCCAGTTCCCAGGGGTGACCCAGTTTCGTCTATCCCCTCGGAGTCAGCCCACACTTGCCTGGCGAACACCTCCCTCGTGTGCACACCTACTCGCATTTACCATGAGCTATGCCCATTTATAGTTTTCTCATTTTCAGTTTTATGTTATTTTGTTTCGTTTACATTTATCGAATAGCGTCTTGAAGATTAATTTTTATTATTTTATTTATATTTTTTTAGAGTTTATATGATAAAAATTTTGCCGACAGAAATACAAGATAATATTTTATCTTTATGAACGTGTCTTTACGATTCCCAAATATTTAAACTATAACAAAGGGCCAATAACTATTTAACTATTTAAATATAAAATATATTTATTTCAAGAAAATTTAAAAATTGGTAATATATCTTCAATTACAGAGAGAGAACTTTATTTGAAAACAAAATTTTGAAAGGAATATAGAATCTAATAGTTTAAATTAATTCTTTTCATTTTACTCGTGTACTTTTCCATTTTCACGCGCTGGTTATTATTCCAGTAGTAAAGTCCAGGATACGAGAAATATACACAAATAGATACGTGTGTATGTTCGTTGAAACTAGAGATCTCTAGTTTCAATACGCGTTCACGCGCGCATCCTCGCCGGGATCGCTCCTGGGGAAAGGTCAGACAGTCAGAGGCTAACCTAGTGACTGGAATTAGGTCAACCCCTGACGGGGGACCGTTCTCGCGTCCCCACTTTCCCCGAATAAGCGGAAGAGTCCACGTTGTTGCATTCACAGTCAGGCCAGGTTGGTACATAATCGACTTCCGACTCGATATCATTTGGATTAGAAGAATCATTCTCGGTTGACTGCGAAGGTCAGCTATTCTCTTGCTATCTATTTAGTAATTACCTTAAGAAGCATATGAAATTGAGGTATCATTGCTTTATGATATTTTGATAAATGTGATATTTTTTTGTTGATATCTCACGCATTTGAATATATTAATTTTGAAATTGAGAAAACACAGTTTAATCCCTCGTTGTATAAAAATATACTGAAACTATTATACTGAATTTACACTTAGAGATTGGTCGATTTGTATATTGTGATAGATGTACATATCGATCAATGAACATTAATAATGAGCAAAAATTGTTATGTTTGTGTAATTATTAACTTTATATAGAATCACCTTCAGTTCTTTATTTTTAATAATTATTGCATCTTTAATGTCACTCAAGGTCAACAAGCGCGTGAGCGTCTTTATGTCTATTGTGCTCACAGACAGAGATGAGAGTAAAAGTTTTGGATCGATACCATCCATCCCCTGTCTTCTTTCTTGTTCTGTTTTTGTGATTTTTATGTTTTCTGAGTTTCTTGCTATAACCATATTATCGAAATGGTGATATATTATTGTCATTTGCGCGAGAAAATTTTTATTACATTTTTGTTTTAATTTTTACTTAAGTTATTACATGGATGTAATTCCTGAAATTTAACGATATTCGGAAATGTTTTAGAAATTTTATGTGCAATTCTTATCAGGCTATGAATAATAACAGATGGTTCATTTTTGATAGAAATTTTAATTAATTTTATCACAATATTTAGAAGCAGCGAGATATATTTAGTAAAAGTTTTATGCAGATAAAATAAAAATAAAATATTTTATGAGTAAATAGATTTGACGTGATTTTTTTTGTCAATTATCAAATGAAGCCATTTTATCTTTATGGGCATAATTTTCAGGAAAGTTATGAGAAAATAGGGAATAGCTATGGTTATGTGTCAAGTGGATTGTCATATAATGGTGAAATATCATTCTTCGCGCAATTAAGAGGAATTAATAAGGGCAAAGATACGCTTCGCTCTCAATCATTAGCATTCATAGTGCTTGAGACTCTCGCATCAACTGTATTATACATCAATACTTGTTTATATTTTATAAAGTAGTAATATCATTTTCTTTACCTTTATATTATATAGTTAATCTATAGTTATTTTATTAATTATGAGGATAAATTAACTTTTGTTTCGGTTCAATTACACTTGATAAGGATCCGAACTTGAGGTCGAAACGCCGCGTGTCATATATTTTTAATTTAAAAAGTTTGCTTATAAACAAAGGAGCTTTTATCCATTTTGAATTTATCAAATTGATGACAATTAGAATTATTACGTTTTTAAAATAACTTTGATACGCCTTATTTATTATTTTACATTGCATCGTGTTACATTTTCTTTTACATAATTTATTTTATACATTTTACATACTATTATATCATTTACATATATATCTTCATTCGTTTATATTCATTTTCTCTATATTCATTTTACAAGTTATTTTTAACAAACAGGTCATTTTTTAATATTTTCAGATAAAAAATCAATGCTTTCTATTATTATGCTATATTATTATAACTCAGATTTTACGTTATTAGCACTATAATTTTTTCACATGTTGCATTTCCTACACGCGATATCGTGATAATGTGAAACCGTGACATTGAGCGCGCAGCAGTTACGGGAACTTTGTTTTGCAAGCGAGCGATCGCAGCTACGCGCCCCGACCGCCACGTGTTGCTTCAACCCCCCTTCAACCATTCCTCTGCATTTGTGGTATGTCCGACGTACAAGTAGAAAAGTTTTTGGTTACCAGAGAGAGAGCATCGCGCATATATCGAGAAGAGACTTGCCAGTCAAGTGGCCAGTCAAATAGTCGGATTTTTAATGCTGCGCCTTTACTGTTTTCGCGATTGTCAAAATAGAATTTGCTTTTCTTTTTAGTTTTTGTTTTGCGTATTTAATTATTTTGGATACGCGACATACTATCAATTAACTGCGCTTAAACTGCACGACGGTAAACCAAGAATAGCTTCATTATACACGCTGCATTGAATGACGTAGCCAAAGAACATGTAACGTATTGTGCACCGGCTCTTAATTACATAACAATGATATTTAGCCTGACTAATACGTCTATCCTACACATATGCATCTCTTACCGCATCACCATCACACGTCGCGATAAAGACAATTTCGCCAGATAAGCACGTTTCTCTCGTGTGGTGTATAATCGCAATGTGAACAGATAGCAAACAAGCGAGATAATTCGGGTGCAATGCACGACCAGTCCAAAATGGAAAAAAAATATATATCTTTTCTTTTAATCCTACACTTTGCTACAATATACTTTTATATAATTACTATATTATTGTCACAATAATTTTTTTCTGAGAAAATAAGGATGGTATTTAACAATAGTTGCGAGAACGGTGTAATATGCAAATTTGTGTGCAGCTACCTATTACGAAGCACATCAAGTTTATTTCCTTGGTCTTTTCTTACATAATCAGTGCTCGCGTTTGACGGTCGACTGCCATGTTACCATTCTCTCTCTCTTTCTCTCTCTCTCTCTCTCTCTCTCTCTCTCTCTCTCTCTCTCTCTCTCTCTCTCTCTCTCTCTCTCTCGTTACATCGTGTAGTAGGAGAGCTCCCGGTTCTGAACGATAATAATCGACTCTCTCGAGTGCGCGTGTGTTAGAGTGGCGTAGGAGGATGAGGTACACAAGGAGGAGAAGGAGGAGGAGGAGGAGGAGGGAGGAGGGCACGAGGGGAGACGAGGCAAGCTAAAGGTGCCTCTTCGACCCCTCCGCGATACCCTAGCCGCGCGCGCGCGCGAGTAGGGAGCGGCTGTTCGACCGCAGGAGAAGAGAGACGGAAGGAAGAAGGGGTCGCGGGATGGAGGGCAGGGGAGGTATCGTGACGGGGACAAACGGGCCGCGACCGAGAAAACGGTGGAGGCAGCGCGCGCGCGCAGGTGTGCTCCCCGGTTCCTGGCGTTGTGTCGCGTGTGCCGTGTCTGTCGCGACTGCCGCGATGTGAGATGGCGAGACTTAAAGGCTCGTTTACACCATGTCAGACAGAGCGACGTGTC
This sequence comes from Monomorium pharaonis, assembly GCF_013373865.1. NCBI lineage: Eukaryota > Metazoa > Arthropoda > Insecta > Hymenoptera > Formicidae > Monomorium > Monomorium pharaonis. The sequence goes on along the minus strand of NC_050473.1, from coordinate 24,342,763 downwards.
GCGTCGCCTCGCGTAGTGTTCGCTAGTGACGAAAATGACAATCCACGACGATGACGATGACGACGACAACGACGACGATGAGGACTACTAACGGCACTACAGTGGTAGTAGTAGCAACGGGTGATAGTGTGCGACGATGATGCGGTAGTGGTAGCTGTCTAAGATTAAGTCGACCCAGCCAGGTCTCTACATTCTTTCGTGCCAAGGGAGAGTGCATGTTGCTCCCTCGTCGCCCCTCGATCCACCCACCCACCTGTCGCAGACTCTTCGATTCTTTTTCATTTATTACTACTTTTACTAATTACTGCTACTTCTCGTTTGTTGCGCATTGCATTCTTTCGAAGACATCTCATGTCGGAGCACCTCGAGAGTAATGCATTTGTTGCGTAAGCGTACGTTTCGCGCGATTGTTCTCATCGACTCGACATTGAGAAACTCGATCACTTGATTTTGCATTAAGCCACTTCAAACCACTCTAAAATCTTTTTTTTTTCTTAACAAGAATTCTTAAGAATTTTATGAATTAATTTTTGAATTTAGTTTTAAAGATCAATGACAATTCGTAATTTTCTGTAAAATAAGTAACCATAATTCGATATTTCAATTTATTCGTAGAAAGCTATTGTCAGTCATATGGAAATTTCCGTCGAAGTTATCCTTTCGAGTCAGAAATATGTATTTCGATATGCTCGACGAGATTGTTGTAAATTTTGTAAACATTTTCCATTGCGTGGGAACAACTCAATCTTTTATAAATTCAATGACTTGTAATTCCATACGTATTCAGGTCTAATTATAGATAATAACAGTTTTCTACTTTATGCTGTGATAACCGTCAAGAAAATTTCAAAGATAACTGAAATGGGAAAGTTTATGTTTTATAATATAAAATTTGATACATTGACATTAAAATAAATGTCAGTTTTTATCTTTATCTGCTTTTAATGTAATCTTCAAGAAATTATTTGGGAAAGTTACATTATTTTCTTAATTAAATTATATTATTATATCTTAGTGCAAGAGGCAGTATGTGTTGTTGAATTGTATGTGTCCAATAAAATAAGGGAACGATACTACAGATAAAGTTATGCCTGTAAAGATTAATAATCGCTTTCGGTGAATAGATTATTCTCAGATAACAAAAGAGGTATTTTCTTTTAATGTAAGATATGATGAGTGGTATTACTTTTCGGGAAGAACTCGTATGTTATAGTAATGAAACGTTCGCCGCTATTCCGTTGCACTCGATTAGTCGCGAAAATGCACGTGCGTGCGTAATGGCATGCGCTCGATAATTAGCAACAATTATACGCGCGATAACGCGACGAAGGTCACCTGGCCGCGGTCCGTGGAAATTCGCACGAGAGTATAGGCTCATTATTGGACGCGTCCGTGCCTCCAGTCAACCTACCGATCGATCGTTTCGTAGAGACGGTATCTCACGTACAAGTTAAAAAAAAAGAAATAAGCGATTTGATTGATCAACGCTAAGGAATATGGTATTTGATCGATTACATGTGTTTCGTTATTATCGGTATCATTGACTATGCAATTTAGTAGAACAAATCCGAAATCGCAAAAAATAATCAAATTCTACAATTTACTCGACTCATTTCCTCTTCATTCATTCTCGAGCGTTTATTTCTTTATTTTTTTCGCAATAGTAATTAAACTACGTATCTTAATTTGTTTTGATTAATATTTTGAAATTTTAATTTGTATAATGTGTAAAAATATTTATACTATATTCTAGATATTATTCTTTCTTGAAGGTACTTAAAATAACTGATAAAAATTCTGTTCGTTTTTAGCTGCTCATGTTTTGCTGCTTGTTCGTTTAATTTTATTATTTTTTAATGTTGATTTATCAACGTAACACGATACAGCATATTATATTGTCAAGATTGAGCGTAGTCTGTAATGTATAGATATAAAGGAGGCTATATCTTTATTTAAAATTGTGGAAAAAATGTGCTCGCAAATTGTATATAATGTCTATGAGCGAGGGAGTGAGTGAGAGAAAGAGAGATCAAGAAATATGAACAGAAGTGGATATTTACTATGAATTTAGTAAAAGATATTCAGATTTGCAAAATAATATAGTGGTAGTTGACAGTATAAATTAATTTTATGCAAACCGAATTCTAGCATAATCTGCGACTTGGATGATAAAGCGATTCGAACTGTGCGTCGCATCGCGATCAATTGGATCCGATAACATTTTATTTAATCGACTGCTGGGAAAGATTTTCGTGCTAGTTTCGAAGATAGTTTTTTAATTAAGGATAAATTTTTATACATACAGTTGTTTTTTTATTACATTAAATTAATAGATATAGATTTAGGAATATTATATTAAAAAGTAAGTGACTAATTTATTAGATACGTTGTCACAATTTTATTCAATAAATGCGAAAGTCATATTTTAAAAACGTAACACGAATATTTAATTAATTAATTTAATTGAAAAACAATAAAGGACTTTTTTATACCGCGCGATAGAAGTGACTTCGAAAATAACAGCTCGATGCAATACCCAAAGGTCACCCACGAGAAACCTTCGTCGGTGTATTCGTTTAGGATGAGCCAAGTAATCCTGGGCTTTTTCGCAACCCCGATAATAACGGAACCAACCCCGGTGCTGGCACGTCGCATGTTCTCTGGCTACGCGATAATGTTTCGAGGTTAAGCGAATGATGGGGCGTGTGTGGCCGAGCGCCACGCATCTTGGCATAGCTTTTTCGGCCACGCAATTGCATAATCGTGCGACGCGGCACTTATCTGGATCGTTCACGTTAGTCCTGCTTAGTTCGCCGTGCGGTCTCGTCGCGTATTTTCTCTTCGTTTCGAGTTCTCTCGAATAGTTGTAGATAGTGATTAGTATCGGTAATGAGGTAGAATTAAAGTCACATTGCGAAATTTACGTTCTAATGTACTCGTATCGCCTTTTTATATCACGGCCAGGAAAATCGAGATTTAGCTGTTTTTTTTTTAATTCTAATTGCACAGAAAATGTTTAATATCGGTTTGGTATATCTAAAATTATATCACATTTTAGAAAAAAATGTATCACTATTGAAGGACGTTGAACAATTTCGAAATTTAGTCAGATCATTAGTAGGTTTAGTTAATAAAATCACATTTATATATATATATAATAGTTAGGATCTTATTTTGAGATGGCAGTGCTGCGAATATTTTACTTATCTAAATAACTAAATTACTGTCTGCAATTTTGATTTCGAAGACAACAGATGTGTTTGTCCTTTTAATATTTTCAAAACTTTTTTATTCATACTGCATTCTTTTGCAATATGATAATATTGTCGAGATGCCATTTTTATTACACGCTACTTTTCCCGCTAGGACTCGGTGTGATTGACATTGAGAGCTTAACGTTTTGTTTGTTAACGCGCATAATCAATCGATTTGATTTATTCTTGTCATTGAATTTATCGTTATGTATATTCTATCAAAAAGAGCGAGGCGCTGTTGCTATTGTCGCTAGCGATTGTCACGACGTAATGATGTCGGGAGGATCCGTCATCATGACGATCTGACTGGATCTGTGGAAGGCACGGTGTGCATCGTGGTAACACGGCAGAATCGATCGTTAAGCTCGTTTAACGGCAAAGTGGTCCAATTATATCGTTACCGCCGAAGCGAACGTCGCTTTGGATTTTCCACCATGTACGTCGCCATTGTTTCGGTTCTCTTATTCTTCCTTTAACCTCGGTTCTTCGTTGTATTCTATTTCAATTTATCTTAATTCTTATTATATTGCACAGTTGCCAAAGTGTCATCTGGTATTCCCGGAATAAAATAGACGCGTTGAAATTAGGAAATACAATCCATATATAATACAATTTTATATGCATCTTCTTTTTCACCTCAACGTTAAGTTGATTAACGCGTGTGTAATGATGGAGTGAAAATAATGACGGGCATAAGATTTTTTTAGAGCACATTGAAATTTAGTGATCCGAAGTTAGTTTTTATTAGTAAAGTTTAGTAAATTCGAAGTTAATTTTTTAATATCTTTATATATATATATATATATATATATATATATATATATATATATAAAATCTCTTCTTTTCCCAAATATTATTCAAATACGATTCAAAGTTGAAATTTTTATCGAGAAATGAGACATTTTACTTGTAAGTTTATGCTTGTATATGTTTTTGTCAAGTATATTTTTTATGTTTTGAATTTATCGATATCTATGATTTGTTCGATGTAGATTATTCGCAATCTTCCCTTTTCCCTTTTAGAAAAGAAAAAATCGAAATGTATTTGCAGGTTATGAATTATATAATATCAAAATATATCTATAATGATCGAATTATTCATAGTTTCATAGCAGACATATCCCTCTCTTAGACATCTTTTACGAGAATGTCAAACTTTTGGCACGCGGATTCGTACGTGAGCAACGAGACAGTCGAGAGGATGTACGCACGCGGATTGTATAACGTCTGGTGCGACTGGAAATGTCGAACTGTTTCTACTTCGCTTGCTGTTAGTGGTTAGCTAGCGCTGCCGTTGCAGTGACTAGCTCATGCTCCTGCTCTAGGCCGACTCGCGCAAGCAGCTCTAGTCGTCGCTTAGTCGTTGCGCGTATCGCACGCGAGTCGCATGCTATTCCTACGTGATATGTAATGACAATTTTGCACAATTTTCTTCGACGCGTGATCATCCCGGAAATTATACCATCGATTGACGAAAGGATTTCGTTCGTTCACGTTGGTGTAACGTCAGTAAAATTATATCGTGAGAAATCGAAATCATCTTTTTCTTCGCATCGCTTCGTACGGAAGGCGTCGATCTTAAAGAGTCATTAAACATCGTCTCTTCACTTTGGAGTAGTCTTGAATGGTGTATCCAACTCTACAGTTATATTCAATGTTGCAGATTGAACGTTGGACCGATTCCGCAAATGCAAATCGATACCGCGCGCGCGCGCGCGCTATACTTTCCGAGATCGATTTCTATTCCGCGAGCGCGGAGATTTACTTGGCACGATAAATTCCGCGCTCACGATCCAAGGTCGTGATTGTGTAACGTTATTGCTCTAGAACAGTTCGACTGTACGTGTGTACACTCGTAAATCGCAATTGTCTCTCTGGTTCTTTTCACGAATGGCGATGAAACACGCGTCTCGTGGAAAGTCGCCGCTAGTGCATTACTTCGTTACATTTTTCACTGCGTTTCTCGCTGCGTTTTCTTGTTGTGAAACAATCTGCGATTTTGAACTCTTGTCTCGTGTTTTTTTTTTTCGCAAATTGCGATTAATCATCAATTCCGTTCTGTCATCAATTCTGTCGACGAAATGATGCGTTTTGACATATCCGATTGTCTCGACTGTGCACAGAAGGTCACGATGCGCAACCGGTTAAACGGAATCACCTGCCGCGCCAGGGGATAATTTTGGATCGCGCGATGCACCTGTTGCAAACTAGGCAAGGTCACACGAGTACGCGATTGTGCAATCCGCTCCGCGTGTCTAAAACGGCTACCGATCGACTGCAATTCGGCAACCGGCCCTACTCCCCACGCCCGACATTTCCCTGATGCAGTTGCACCCGCGCGGTGCCGCAGTTACCGCTGGTTAATCACAGGGAATAAGTGATGTCGACACGCAACAGCACGGTGGTCGCTCTTTTGACTTTGGTAGAAGATGAGTTTCAAAGTGCAACTGCGAATAATTTTCCTGCGGCAATCTCAAGCGCAGTTTTTATGTCAGTCAATCTCTCGGCGCTCTCGGTCATCGGTGGAAAATCTTTGAAAAATTAATAATTAAATCTCTTCCAAGATCGTAGCGTAATATCACGATTACTGCATCCGTGATGCATATCTGAATGGACTTTTTTAAACACTGAAAATAACAATAGTGCAATGAAATGTTTTCTCAAATTTGTGTGATCAAAATTAAATCCAATCTGATAATCGCGTTTTTAAAAATCGAGCACTTGATATCGTTTTTTGTGATCTAAAGGATAAAAGGATAAGGGTCTTATATTCGAGCATATAGCGGCCACCTTTTTCCCTTTAAATTTATACGTGAATAGTCTCATAATTCTGTGTGATGTCATATTATTGTGAAAACACATGATCGGGTTAAAATAATCGGTGACAGATAATAAATTGTTTGTTTATTGCACGGTACTTCCTTCTTTCCAATACTAAATCAGTTTAAGCGTAAGACAATGTGAAATTACAAGTTCGTAAATCAATTAGGTTTATAATGAAAAATGCTGTTAAATTATTTATATTGATGAATTATTTTGTGATAAGAAGGCAAATTTCAAATTGTATGTGGATGGAAGAATATATTAATACACACACACACGCACGCACGCACGCACGCACGCACGCACGCACGCACGCACGCACGCACGCACGCACGCACGCACGCACGCACGCACGCACGCACGCACGCACGCACGCACGCACGCACGCACGCACGCACGCACGCACGCACGCACGCACGCACGCACGCACGCACGCACGCACGCACGCACGCACGCACGCACGCACGCACGCACGCACGCACGCACGCACGCACGCACGCACGCACGCACGCACGCACGCACGCACGCACACACACACACACACACACATTAGTTTTACGTTGAAACACGTTGTATGGACTATTTATATCATATAGCTATTTTTCTGAACCCAATCAAACAAAATTTTTTTTGAATCTACAATAATTATATTATCAAGATAACACGATTTTATTTTGATTAAAATTTCTGTTGAAAAAAGTGTAAAGATTAAATTAATTTAAACGAGATGTTTCTCTTAAACTCGAAAGTTATCGTAACATCGGTGACTCGTAATGTCCTTGGGACGCACTGCGGCATCTATGAAAGAATTAGCTGTCTAAAAGCATCGTATGGAGTTGCACCGACTCCGTCAGGGTGCATAAACAGATCACGCTAGCACAACGCATCCCGACGCTGAAGCGTCGTGGCACCGGGGACAGTGGCTGCTATTATTAGCAGCGTCGTTCTCTTCTCGTTTCGCGTTCCGAGAGGAAAATAGCATCAGCTGACATCTTTCTGGACGACACGGCGCGTTCGAGAAACTCTTAACTCAGAGTCGCCATTTTTATCATGTTGTCTTGAAGACATTTGTGTGAAGAATTTTGATTGCCTAACTTAATCGAGCAGATGACAGTTATAATCATTGATATCAAGCAAGTTTCTTTTGATTATGCCGTGAAGATCTAATTACATGTTAGAAATAATCGCGTAACTTGTATTTCATTACATAAGTGTTTACATTTTTAACACACACACAAATTAATTGCGATTAGCGAAAATTTATTTATTAATCTAATGAAATACTTTATTATTAATGTCGTAGTAAAAGAGACATTGCGACGTTATTGCAATTTGATACGAGGAAGGATACATTGGAAAGCAGCATAAAGAGGAAAAAGGGGGATAGACTGCGAAGATTAACGAGTAAAAAGAGCATGAGAGCGAGCAGAGCGGAAGCGAGCCAATACGAGATTACAGGGCAGTTGGGGCTCGTGCCAGATGCGCGTTTACACGGGCCCTGAATACTGTAAATGCACTATCTGGTACGACATCTCTTCTGTCGCGGCCATCGTGTGACAGGACGTCATCTTTTTAGCGTTATAACATAGATAAGTGTACACGGTTGAAAATCGACATCAATACCAGATTGCGCGATATCTTACGAGCGAAAATAATATTAAGAAATTTATGTATCATTTTTCAGATTGTCCCGAAACTCACGAAGCTTGGGATGATTATACTATGCACACTTTAATGCACAATATAAAATCTTTGTGAGAATTCTATTTTTTTTCTATGTTGTAGGATATTTTCAGGATCTTATATTAGTGACATTCCGGATTGAAGAGATAGTTTAAATCAGTGGAAAGATCTCTAAAATTTTCTTAGTAGTTTTAGATATTTGATTATAATAATAGTTTATAAGAATTAAGATTTTGATTTTAATAAAACAATAATGAACAGTAATGAATTTTAGCGATTTTACAATTTAATTATTCTTTCCATGTCTGGTTTAAATTTTTAATGAAAATAATCGATATCATTATGATAGAATTCATACGAGTTATTTTTCTGTAACTCGCTGCAAGAACATGATAAAATATGTTTATTATCTCTCTGTAAAGTTTTTATTTAAAGTATAATAATTATTATTACCATTATAATATAAAGCAAGATATAATATATCGTAAATGTTAAATGTATAACGTTAAAAAATATTATTTACAGTATTTCTCTGGAAGCAAATTATTATTTTAGTTAAATTTGCATGTATTTTTTAGGTATCAGTGGTGTATTTGAATGGGTAATCAATACGAAAATCAAATTAGTTTAAACAATAATTGATGCACAATAATACGTTTGACTTTTGTTGAAATTTAAACTTTAGATCATGCATATCGGCGAATGAGTAATATGAAATTTTTATAGCTATAAATATATTAATTTGTTCTGTAAAATACGTTGATCATACTGTAAAAAGTTATTTTATGAGAAATTTGTTTGAAAACTGCACAATATGTATGTGCTTAAATAAATAAATCCTGCTACAAAATAGCAGCCGCTCTCCATACCATTTTCTCTTTTTTATTCCGCTGCGAGATATATTATCTAGCAGAAGAAGGGATGCAACTAAGCGTGAGCGAATGTATGTTGTATTGATAAATGTTTTTCTTAAATGTGACTTATTTGGCAATGACAGTTCTCTATGAATAAGTGTGTAATGGCGTTCGATTGTTCGTGACGAGGGATTTGTTAATGGAGGAGTGCTTGTTGCATACTCGTTTCATGTAACAAAGCTTCTCATGTATGTGACAATTTGTGCGCACACACAAGTACACATATGCATTGCTTATACATAGGGTCATATATTATTGTATGGTCAAATGACAATAAAAATCATCTAATGCGTTCTTCATTTAATTTCACCAGCGCCTTTATTAGTAATTAATTTGTAGATATAAGTAAATTATATAATTCTGAAGTTTTTTCCTGTGTTCAGGTAAATAAGAAGAAAAACATTCACACAGTATCAAAATTATTTAATAATGTATTGAATTCTATTTGTCTTCTCTGAAAATTATTATTAATTAATATAAAAATTATTAGAATAGACGTTAATTTCAAAATTGCTTATTTGCAAATGGAGTTTAATAGTTTTAATTGCAACAGTTTGTTTTTTCTACTTCATATATTTTCATTCATGTTATCTGTTACCGATTATATTTGATAGGCTTAGAGATACAAAAAAAAGTTAAATCAACAAGCTGTCAAATTGTTGTTTATTGGAGCGAAACATTTTTTTAACTTCAAAGTGAATATTTAATCGAAAACATGATTAGAAAAAAGAGTAGAGCTTTTGGTATGAATAAGAACATAGAATTTTTAGATGATTATTTTAAAAGCATATTCGTAGGCTTGTATGACGTAACTTTAAAATTACACGAAAATGAAATTAAATATCTTAAAAATATTACATCTTATATATATATGTGTATATATGTATGTGTATATATATATATATATGCGTGTGTGTATGTGTGTATAGTTGTATTTGTAATAGTTATATTTGATTAAATTACTTATTACGTTATAGATTAGAAATACACGATACCTTTTATAGCTTTTTAAAACAAAAAGGAGAAAGAGGAAAATCAGGATATGTAAGTGGAAATGCAATTTGGTTAAAAATATTTGACTCTTATAGGAGTGTGGTGCCTGTTGAGGATTTGACAGATGCAAGGTCAATCGATATGAAAACTTTGTAACATGTGTAGTATACTTCGTATGTAAACTACTTCGAGTATTCCTTCCAGTATTTGCGCATTTTCCCTTCTGTCTCTTGTAAATCACGTGAAATTTTATGTATGTTCCTGCAATATACTGTCGTGAGTTTCATAGAATGCATTTTATAAGCGTTATTAAGATAATTATAATTCAAATACACAATTAGATACATTTGATGTTGATATGTTGACATACAAGGATTCTATCATTTTTTAAGATATTACAGTTATTGTGTTGTTTTTTGCATATATTTTCATGTCATAAAATGTCCAGTTTCAAAGCGTAATTATTGTAAAAATTATGTAATAGTCAACTGATTTTTTAAGTGATGGAAAAAGTTTATTGCTCTTTTACTATTGGAATCTGCGCAGTCGATAATTTCGGTGTTTAATTAATATTACTCCACGTAAATTGCATTGCTTCCATGATGTCATGTTAATTTTTAATCTCCCGTCTAGTTTGCGCTACAAATTGTTTCACTTGTCTACAATTTTTATTGGATTTTAATAAAAGGTAATTTTTAATGATTATTATATCACTAATGCATTAAATAAATATATTGCAGTAAAACCCTAATTTTTAATGATTATTATTATATTTATATTTAAATATAATTATATATTTAAATTATTAAAAATATATATTTATTTTTAAATAAAGGCGTAAATGAAATAAAACGAAGAAGAAAATGACCATTAGTCAAGTTTGAAGAAGAACGAAGTATTTGAAGATTCATCGATTTACCAGATACATCATCTTTCTTAATCGTTTAAAGGAAGAACTTCCTTTAGCGATCGGCATGTTGGCAGTGTGGTTAGCTGGTTGTGTGATCAATCTATATACACGACCGCTATCGGCACTGCAATTATGACGGTCGCAAATCTGCTGCTACCAGGAAAAGCATTATTGACAACTTGAATATGGAAAGTTTCTTGAATATGAAGATCGTTCTTAATTGCCTGAAATTTAATGATACCAGGAGAATATTTATGTTGTGAATCCTGATTAAAGCTGTTATTTAAACATCTTTTTATAAGATAATAAGTTTTAATTATATGTATATATTGATGGTTTAGGAATTAGTGTTGAAACTTAAACAAGAAAAAAAGCTACGATTATACGCTTAATTTTAGGCAGCTTATTTTTAAATTACAATGTTTATTATGTTAAGTTACATTAAAATATATCATAGTGTAAATATTTTTACGATAATGTAAATTAACTTATAACTCATCAATTTTTTATTTTGCTTCCAGATCAGCCTATGTATCTTTCGGGGGTCTACTTATGAGGCTACAAGGCGATGCGAACAATTTACACGGCTTTGAGATAGACCAACATATGTATTTACTAATGAAAAAACTTGCATTTTGATTTTTGATTTTCTATCACACATTGTCAATTTTTTATCATTTAAAATTTCTTTCAACAAATATATCTCTTATCACCGAAAAAACTTGTATTTCATGTTTTAATATATAATATACATATATATAATCAACTAATTTATTATTATTTTTATAATAATCATGGATTACAATAATAAACAATAGTTGCATAAAATTTTCTTTTATTTTTTAAAAATTTACTCAGACAAGTTTACATATAATAATTTTACATTTCAACTAAATTATCACATGATTTGAGCTTACTATTGCTATGATTACTAAAAGTTAAGGAAATAAAAATATTTTTCATGTTGAAGTTTGTCTTATTTACCAATCTCCATTTTACAGTTGTCATAAGTTGTAGATAATCTGGAATAATAATAATTTAAATTATTCTTGAATGGAAAGTTATTAATTTTCATTTTTGAGTTAGGAATTTGAAAGATAAATACAATAAATAAAAATTTCCAATAAAATTTCTATTGCCACCCAATTAATATTTAATAAAAACAAGATTTTTGTTTTTTAAAAATAAAACAGTCTTTTCATTTAAGATTTAATTGTGGCAATTATATAGTTGGGATATTAAGAGCAATGTAAATCTTGGATTTTAACCAAATTGTCCCAAAGTACATCAAGCGCGCTGTCGAGAAACAAATATAACAAAAATAGGTACTAAATATACAACATGCATATGTGAGCGATATTATAAGTTTTGACGATGATCATCGATGATGATTTGAGATATCCATTGTCACGCGTATACATCTGTGTCGTGCGTGATCGTGTTTGCTCATTCCCGTTCGAAAGCAACAATGCGCGGTGTAGATTTGCTCTCGACGAGCGGATATCCACACATTCCGACGCGAGCTTGACTCGAGACCACTTGACTTTTGTAACATTACTAAATAATAAATTCGCCTACACATATTTATTTATTCACGTGTTCGCATACACGCTCTTGTAAATTCACATATATTCCGCTATGTAATTAGCTAATCAACTTGCTACTTTTAAGATAGCAATCTATTCCTTCGATGTTTTATTACTCCTGATTTTCGATTTTGTGTTAAACAAATGAACAATTTCAATGTACTAGAACAAGACTAGAAAAGATACCAAATCCTTTTGGAAGTGTGCGTATTTTAAATTGTTTTAATAAAAAATTGTGTTAAAAAAGAATATTCTCTTTATAACATTATAGGGCAAAACAAGGAACTTTTGGAATAAGAAAATTTTTTAATAAAAATGGATTGAGAAGTTAGAACGTAAATTACACGATTATTTTAGTTATTCTTTTTTTACACTCCTAATTTTAGTACATTCGAAATTTAACAAGATAATACATCCATACATTTTGCTGAATGTGAAAGGGTTAAGTTAAATAAAATGGGTGAGGAATCTAATAGTATCAACACACATATACATTGCAACGGACGGACGAGAAATGGACTTGGCGATGGTTAATTTATGTAATTAAAATCTAGGTATTCCTGACCTTGCGTGCGCGGTTGCAATGCTGCGCCCTCGTGCGATGCAATGGAGATGCAAACGGCAACGTGTGGGCTGAATGCATCTCAAATGGCGGACGTCGCGCACGATATTGCGTAACATTCATGACTATGCGCAAGATGGCCGATCTTAAATAGATTGGCCCAATGACATAAAATTCTATCTTGTCTGCCGACTGCTCCCTTGCATAAATGTACCTTGCTTTTGCGAAAGAAAAATCCAATCAATTTAATCGTAGCATCAAGATGGCCTTTGGCGAAATAAATTTACAATACATTTTTTAACAATTTTTTTTGTCATTTGATAATGTTGCAAATAAAAAAATTTTATTAAGGACTATCTTAAGCGTACAAAATGAAGTTGTGAATATTGTTTTCGCCACATACAGACTTATTTACAAGTACTTTCTGTTGTTTAATCAATACGTATTCAGTTTTGTAGTGATGATAACGCGTAAGCATTGATCAAACGATGTGCAAACGGCAAGTCCTTGCTTGTCCGGACTCCAATCCAAAGAACTAATAGGTTGCGACGAGAGCGTACAGTTTTGTAGTAAACTAATATTGCCCATAATTCCTTGTTCAATTCCATCAGTATCTGTAGTTTTTCTTTTCTCTGGATAATTACTAAAAAACAACAAATGATTGATTTTCGAGCATTTTTTAAAGATGTAATATAGGTTATTCTCAAAACATGAATATATATGTATATATATATATATATACTTACTATTTCCAAAGACAGATTGTTCCTCCACCGCCACATGTTGCGAACAATTCACGGTTTTGTGGCAAATGCTTAACCAGCCACACTGTTGACTTGTGTGCCTAAAATCAATCGAATAAATGTATACAGAGACAGAGAGGAGGAGGAAGGGAGGGAGGGAAGAAAAGAGAGGGGGAGGGCATTTTCATTTTTATACAAATACCTTTTCAACAAGATAGGCAAAACCTTTCTTAGGATGCTGAGTTTTTAAATCAAAGAGATAAAATTTAGATTCTAGCGTAGTAGCAACTAGCTTATTCATGGGGATATCTTTTCTGTCAAATTCAAGTCCACAAACCCCATTTTTCAAATTACTTTCCCATCTCAGCGACATAGCTCTTAAGTCAAACATTTTAACATCTCCATTATCATATCCTGCTGCTACTATTCTTTCTTCGGAATTATAAGAATTGCCAAATCCAACTGACCAACAATCTCGGCGACTTTCTCCTTCCTTAGGTTCTATAATAGCAACTGGTCGATTCTTTTGTCTCGGATCCCATACTTTTACACTTCCATCTTTGGATCCAGTTACTAATTCTGGTGCTCCACATCCCACACTAGTACCTGCCACTCCGTCAATGGCATTTATAATCTCTGTGTGAGCATTAGCTGAATAAACTGGTATTGAAGGATCTTCTAAATTGTAAATATTTAATTTACCCTGTAAAGTCATTTTTCATGATTTATGAATCAAATGGATATCGCATAGCATATTCGCATAACATAATCACATTGAATATATTATTAAATGGCTATTGATTATAACAGATATCTGTAGGTCTATTCTGTAACTCTTAACAGTGTCGATATCGTTACATTATCGTTGCGCACATATTATATATGACAAAAAAGCTGCACAACGATAATATGACGATACCGAACTATCGTTATGAGTTACAGAATAAGCCTATTGTTAAAATAAAAGAGACCTTGAAATCACCAGTAGCTAAGTATCTATCACGAAGACTGGAAGCTTTGAATGTTCCGCACTTCATCTGATTCGATCTCTCTATATTCTTGACGAGCTTTAATTCGCCACTAGATATTTCATAAATTTGTATAATACCCGTACCCCGAGGTCGAGAGCCCATAACCACAAACTTTGCACTGCATGGTATCCATTTTGCGTCAAATAGTGAATAATCCACCGATTTCTCGATGTGACAGATTATTTGTGGTTTTGATAATTTATCCATGCCTATGAAAAAAATATTCTTTCCGACTTTAATACTGTTAGGAGAACTTGGTATGTTTTGACAGCATTCATTAGATTGCTTACAGAAGACTATAAACAAACTTGTACGCCATCTAGAAATCACTGTTTTTTTCTTGGTATTTCGGACTTCGGCAACAGGTCGGTAAAATCGATAATTATCAACAGTATGTAATATATTATCAATAATTATCAACTTCACTAATATTTTATTAACTTTCTAAAAACGTTCCAGACAACATTCAGGGCCACAACCGGAAATGGACTTCTATCTTAAGGGTTCCCTTCACTGGTTGTGGCCCCTGTACATACACTAAATAATACTACATATCACTGATATAAATTTTTAATGGTTTGTGACATCAGTAACGCCATCTACCAATAAGAAGGGAACCCTTAAGGGGATGCTAAACTGCTCGTCAAACTTGATCGAGGTCGATAATGTAGAGTCATTTGGGCACGTTATTAACAAAATTTTGTATGTATTTCTTTTATAGATTTAGAAATCCTTTTCCAGAATTAATTGTGGAGAATTTTTAATTCTGTAAATGCAATAAAAAGTTGTACATTGGAACAAATTATACAATTCTGACGATAAAACAGATAGGATCCTCTTAAACACCGAAAACTTTTTTCTAAGATTCCTAGGCTCATTCTAAAAGCACAGTATTATTCTTTGCTGAAATGCCAAGTGCGCTCCATGCTTATTGTATACGTACAAAGTCTAAAACTTTTGTACGCAGCCAATATTTTCACGGTTGACTACAGAAGTCGATAACAAAACTATAATTTTCTAACTTTCTTTCGTTTTTCGTATGAAATTGATCGCAGCGCACTGCGTTATTATCTGTATTTTAATTTTGGAGAAGGATTTTCAATTCCATGCAATCAATAAAAAGATTTCGGTGTCCGAAAATTAATGATAAAACAGAGCAGTTTAGTATCCCCTTAAGATATAAGTCTATTTCCGGTTGTGGCCTCTGACAACATTATGAAGACGTCTTAAAATTCTACGTCTTACAACCCACACAACACACGGATGTCCTTCGGATGTCTTATATGTGTCCTGAAAAGTCCTGTTTATGTTCTCGTATTTTGGATGTCCGCGGGATGTCCAAAGTATGTTATCCGGACGTCCTGTTAAATCACAACAACAATAGGACGTCCGAAAGACATATTCCGGACGTCCTGAAATATCGGATATATATTATTGTGAAGATAACAATGTTAATATAATTTGTATTGTATATCGTAATAATCAATAAAATTTAAATTTTATAAAATTTACACAACATATATTTTTAATATTATTTCAAAATAAGAAAAAATATTGTTTATACATTTTTTATTGATTGTTCAAACATTTTTAACTAATAATGTTACAAGTTAAACATAAAAAACTAAACATTTTTGTTAATTATAGTTGTATAAAATTGTTTAAAACGAGAAAATAATTTAAAATATATTATAATATTAAGTAAAATTTGGGTATAGCCCATTACAAATAACGTGTTTTAAGAGGATGCTAAACTGCCCATCAAACTTGATTGAGGTCGATAATGCAGAGTCATTATTTATCCTTGTTCATGAAAAAATTTGCTTTAAAATACAAGTTATATAGCTTATACTTACAAA
The DNA here is from genome assembly GCF_013373865.1 of Monomorium pharaonis. Lineage (NCBI taxonomy): Eukaryota > Metazoa > Arthropoda > Insecta > Hymenoptera > Formicidae > Monomorium > Monomorium pharaonis. The sequence continues at coordinate 24,326,405 of NC_050473.1, read as the reverse complement.
TAAATGGTGTCTCGCAGTTTGGAATAGAAGGAATAAGACTATATTTGTCAAATTACGTTTACAAGCCGTAAAAAAACATATTTATGTGATCAAAAATTTTATTCATTTAAGTGCTTCTATTTTTAAAATATCTTTTTTGTACGGCTTGTAATCGTAATTTGACGATTATAATCTTATTCCTCAATCTATTCCGAACCCGGGAACACCATTTATTTGTACGTATAAGCTACATAACTTGTATTTTGAAGCAAATATTTTTATGAACAAATAAACTTTAAAAAATTTTTTGCATTTTTGGTCTTTATCTAATCGTCCCCGGGTTCATTTGTGTACGTACTTTAAAAGTGTAAAAGGATTATCAATTCTGTAAATTCAATTCGAAATTAAGTGATAAATACAGAATGTCGGTAAAACACACGGCTTTAGCATCTTCTTAAGCAATATACAAATTGTTGTAAGAAAATTAAATTGTTGAACGTTATTTGTAATGGACTATGACCAACTTTTATTGAACACAATGTTAATATTTATTTTGAATAATTTACTCGGTCTTAATAATTTTTACGTCCATATATAAATTAACTAAAATGTCTAGTTTTTTATATTAACTAAAAATTACTAATTGAAATTATTTAAACAATCAATTAAAAATTATAAAAATTATTCTTTTTTATTTTGAAATAATAAATATAAGAGAGATAGAATTAAGCATAATTAATTGGTTCCGTCATGCCTCCGAAAGGATTCCAAAAAAGCAGATAATATTGAAATTGTGCAAAATTATTAGTATTTTTTTTTCAATATTTAACATGGCTGTTTTTCTTTTAAAGAATAAAAAAATTTGCAATATTGGTAGCAATATTAGTATAGTTAATATTAGTATTGTAGAAGGACTACGTCTATAAACTGTGATGTCTAAACAAATAATACTGAAATATTGTAAAATTATTAATGTTTTTCTTCAATATTTAACTCGACTGTTTTTCTTTTAAAAATGCACAAAGAGCATAGCGGAATAAGCAGGTGAAATCTGCCCCCGCACTAATCGAGCTCAAATTGATATCATTAGTTGGCACCCTTAAGATGTAAAACTTCCCCAAATATTAGTTACAAAATTGCATTTTTGGGGAAGTTATGGAGGGGGAAAGAAAAATAAAGAAAGTGGTTTTTTTCGAAAATGATTAGACCGGTTTTAATAAAAAAAATATATGTTGTAAACATCGTTTAGACAAGTTTAAGAAAATTTTAAGTAATTTTTGTGGTGAAAAAAAACCCGATAAAAAAATTTTTGAATTTCTTATGAATTTTTTGGGGGGTGATAGTTTTGAGATACCACTTTTATATTTTTACAAAAACATCTCTAGATCTTCTTCTTTAACACATTTTTTTTTTAAATCAATTGGAGTGGTGGAACATGGTTAAAAATAATAATTTACACCGCGCCGCCGTGCCGCGCCGCGCCGGCTAAGCGACCGGGCCGCGGCGCACGGCGATTGTTGTCATGTTGAACTTACATACTAGTTGCAGTGTTGCAATGTTTAGTTGCCAAGAAAAATTATAATATAATAATATAAAATATAATAACACATATAATATTTCCAGGACGTCTGCAATTTGCCTATAAAACTTATCGTTTCGGCAGTTTACCACGAGGAAATCGCCTCTCACATTATCTACCATCGAGGTGCTTTTTTAATGTGAGTTCCCTTGTCTCTCACATTATCTATTATTGGAGTGCTTTTTTAAAGTGAGTCCCCTCGTCTCCTACATTATCTATTACCGAGGTCCTTTTTTAAAGTGAGTCCCCTCGCCTCTCACATTATCTATTATCGGGGTGCTTTTTTAAAGTGAGTCCTCTTGCCTCTCACATTATCTATCATCGGGGTGCTTTTTTAAAATGAGTCTCCTCGCCTCTCACATTATTTATCATCAGAGTGCTTTTTTAATGTGAGTCCCTTCGCCACTCACATTATCTTTTTGGCGAATAGACTCACATTAAAAAAGCACCTCGATGATAGATAATGTGAGAGGCGAGAAAACTCACATTAAAAAAGCACCCCAATAATAAATAATATAAGAGGCGAGGGGACTCATTTTAAAAAAGCACGCCGATAATAGATAATGAGAGAGGCGAGAAAACTCACATTAAAAAAGCACCTCGATAATAAATAATAAGAGATGAGGGGACTCACTTTAAAAAAGCATCCCGATAATAGATAATGTGAGAGGCAAAAGAACTCACATTAAAAAAGCACCTCGATGATAGATAATGTGAGAGGCGAGAGGACTCACTTTAAAAAAGCACACCGATGATAAATAATGTAAGAGGCAAAGAGACTCACATTAAAAAAGCACCCCGAACATATGGAATTTAAAAACGTACTGCAATCTCCTCGTGATGAACTGCCGAAACGATAAGTTTTATAGCCTAATTGCAGAGACTGAGTCCCAGATGTGCACAGTAATAAACGGACACAGCAAGCTGAGTGAAACGGACACAGACCAAATATGCACAGACCAAATGCACACGGACCAGATGCACACGGGCCAAATGCGCACGGACCAAATGCGCACAGTCGCAAACCTATGTGGTGCAGAGAATGCTTTGCGCGCACGCACGCGCGCACACACACACACACACACACACACACACACACACACACACACACACACACACACACACACACACACACACACACACACACACACACACATACACACACACACACACGGCGGGGGGGGTGCAAGTGAGGGCTTCGCCCTCCTCCCGCACCCACCCCGTCGATAGAGATGCCCGAAAAGTCGCAACCCATGTAATAAGTTTGTAGGTTACTGTGTCCGTTTGATCTGTGCGCATTTGGTCCGTGCGCATTTGTTTCGTATGCATCTGGTCCGTGCGCATTTGGTCTGTGCGCATTTGTTCTGTGTGCATCTAGGACGCTCCCATTGCAGACGTCCTGGAAATATTATATGTGTTATTATATTTTATATTATTATATTATAATTTTTCTTGGCAACTAAACATTGCAACACTGCAACTAGTATGTAAGTTCAACATGACAACAATCGCCGTGCGCCGCGGCCCGGTCGCTTAGCCGGCGCGGCGCGGCACGGCGGCGCGGTGTAAATTATTATTTTTAACCATGTTCCACCACTCCAATTGATTTAAAAAAAAAATGTGTTAAAGAAGAAGATCTAGAGATGTTTTTGTAAAAATATAAAAGTGGTATCTCAAAACTATCACCCCCCAAAAAATTCATAAGAAATTCAAAAATTTTTTTATCGGGTTTTTTTTCACCACAAAAATTACTTAAAATTTTCTTAAACTTGTCTAAACGATGTTTACAACATATATTTTTTTTATTAAAACCGGTCTAATCATTTTCGAAAAAAAACCACTTTCTTTATTTTTCTTTCCCCCTCCATAACTTCCCCAAAAATGCAATTTTGTAACTAATATTTGGGGAAGTTTTACATCTCAAGGGTGCCAACTAATGATATCAATTTGAGCTCGATTAGTGCGGGGGTAGATTTCACCTGCTTATTCTGCTATGCCCTTTGCAATATTAGTAACATTATCAGTTAGTTTTAATATTATGAAAAAGACTGCGTTTATACTGTAAACGTGGAAAATAGCACATCGATAACCCATACAACACATTGCTGCAACGTTGCAACATTGCATATTGCGATGTAATGTTTAAGAGATATTGCAAAGACATTATTTTACAATATTACTTCAGCAATGATGCAGCAACATTTTAAAATATTATTAAAATAGTGAAAATAGATAAAATTAATATTCAATACAGTTTGAATAAATTAATATATTACAGTAACTTTTCAAAAATAATGTAAAAGTGATCGTTCTATATTATTTAAAATTTTTCATCTATAGAGATACATGCATTCTGGAGTAGTTTTAATTTGTGTGTAAAACTATTATTATGTAGATTTGTGTATAACAGAGTACAAGGTTATTCAAAATTATTTTAAATAACTGTATTTTTTAATTTAACAAATACAGAGTGATTATAGTGACATTAACCAAACGATTATCCGATCAATTCATTCGGTTTTAAATAACTGTATTTTGAATTTAACAACAGAGTGATTACGTCAACTAAAAGATAAATTTTGTAAGTTTTGTCTCTCATCTTATAATGTACTTATATAAGATAAAAGACAAAACTTGCAAAGTTTATCTTTTGAAGTTTCACTAATCACTCTGTATTTGTTAAATTCAAAATAGTTATTTAAAATCAGATGAATTATTTTGAATAATCTTTTTCTAAATAATATTGCATACATATTTTACTGCAATATTGCTACAATATTACGTAACAATATTTCTAAAAGCGGACATTTTACCATTGCTGCAATCTTGCAGCAACCTTGCAGCAACATTTTACAACGTTTATGCAATATTGCAATCTTGCGTTGAAATGTTGCCACAATGTTGCTGCAATCTTTCTGTGCTGTATGGGAACATATATTGAAATATATTGCGATTAAAATATAGTTTATAAAGTCATATATTTTATAATATATATAAATTAACTACATAATAAATAGAATAATTATTGACAATTGCAATATATATACAGCAGTGGTTAAAAATTAATACTTGATCTCTTTTTTGCAACACCACTTACAATAAAAATGCACTCATTGGTCTCTGTTTAAGCTATGCTATTAAAAATGATAATATATTTTATAACGCTCATTGAAAACTTGTAATGATAAATAATTTCAATAGTTTTAATGAGTATTATGCAAATTTTTTTGAATATTATTTTTTATGTAAGGTTTGTATATGTAACACTTAATGTAATATAAAATAATATGTATTATTTTTTATTTATTATTAACATTATTAATTATTGGTATTTTTTAAAATGTTTGTTATAATATTGTTTTTTTTGTTTTTATCGTTTTGTTTTTTAATTTTCGTTTCTTTTTCTTTTTTTTCTTTTTCGTTTTTTTTCGTTTTTTTTTCGACCAAAAGAGGGATACTGCAATTGGTCTGAGTCTAGAGCACTAAAAAAGTAGGTATTCTCACGTCCGCCATTTTTCTTCAAACTAGCAAGTAACTAGCATAATGTTTTATATATATAATCCCAATAAACATTCAGATGATTTTTGGAGGACTTGTAAGTTATCTTTTTTAAGAGCTCTTTAAGATGTCTATAAAGTTGTCAATTTGACATCTTTTTGACGTCTTGCATGCAAAATTTAACTTTTTAATCACCTTTGAAAGATGACTTTTTTGACGTATTGAAAAGTGATCTTTAAAGACATCTTTTGTAAGTTGTCTTCAAGTTGTTCAATTACAGAACTTTAAGACATCAATTAGAGAACTTTGCTAACTCGAGTGAGTTTTTCGAACGCAGCTCGAGAGAGGGTACTGCACAACATAACCTAGAAAAAATAAGATATAAAATTGCAGTCATTGAGTGTTAAGTATCGACAGTTATCGTGTATATACGTGGGATATTAATTTAATAATAATTATGTTGAAAAGAAAAGGTGTCGAAAACTGCATGAAAAAACATATCAAAAAGATTAGTAAGTATAATTGTTTAATATTTGCCCTAATGTGTATATAATTTTGTACACGCGCGTGTGTACATCATAAATTTACATTAATTTACCCAGCAAACACAAAGTTACATGTAACGTGCCTGTTAGTTATAATTTCCCACTCAACAATGTAATTGTAATATAACACACGTGTTATATTACAATTACATTGTTGAGTGGGAAATTATAACTAACAGGCACGTTACATGTAACTTTGTGTTTGCTGGGTATATTATTTCTTTTTAGCTTATATCACGCAAAAGTTTTCTACTACGGATGAAATAGTGAGAAAACGAATACAACTTTGGCTGCAAAAGTAATCGTATAAATTAAGCTCAGGAATGAACAGTATGACCCAACAATGAAACAAAAGTTATTTTTTATTAAAATATTTACTGTTTTAAATGTGATATTCTTGACAAAATTATTTTGTTTAATACGCTTATAATTTTCTAAATGTGATGTTTTTGTAATGTGTAGACATAGTAAATATTGAATATACGTGCAAAAGTGTAACCGCTCACTGAACTGCTATAAATAGCAATTGAAGGTGATTTATTGGATTATACCTTCAAAGGTATAATCTTTATTATTTATTTATAAATAATTACTTATTTATCAATAAGAACCAGTCATCTTCAATTGCTATAATATTATAGCTGCTTTTAATGAGCGATTATGAATCTGGATATACTCAATATTAATGAAGTAATCATATTTAATGTTATATATAATTTTATATTTATTTTGTTACTTTATTTTTAATATTTTTGAATTTTTGATATTTTGTTTTATATATACAAAAATAATATTTTATTTTAATTAATATATTTATATATATATAAACTTGTAAGAGATATAAACTATGTTTATATAAACTTGTAATAAAACTTGGTTTGTAATAATAAAAAATAATCAATTTTGTTAAATAAAAATTTACCATCCTATGAAATTTATTACCATGCATATATATTTATAATTACATATAAATATATATGATTATAATCGTAACAGATTACATATGCAATAATAATAAGTTAGAATAAATACATTTTTTCTTTAAAAGAGATGTATTTAAATAATATTTTAATTCTTTTAAAGAAAAAAAGTATTTATTCTAACTTATTATTATTACTGCGTATGTAATCTGTTATGATTATAATCATAACTCTATATCAGGCAACCTAAAGATATCTTTTTAGTTCTCCTAATATTGACTTTTAGATAACTTCCATAAGAGGTTATAAAGATCAAAAGTGCTCTTTAAGATGTCTAAAAGACAACTTTTTGGATGTCTAAAAGACGACTTTTTGGATGGACATTGGACATCTTTTAGTAATACTAAAAGATATCTTTTAGATATCCCGAAAGACATCTTTCATCATATAAAAGTTAACTTAATGAGCGCTTTAAGACAACTTTTTGTTTACTGGGATACATCGCAATAACCTTTACAGTCTCAAGATCATAGATATCGTGTCTTTGTTTCATTGTCGCATAAAGTTTGGTGCTTCCAAAGATTATTGACGTATATATATACAAAACATACCTAATTTTTCCTGCTAGTTAGAAAAAAAATGGCGGACGTAAGAATACTCACTTTTATAGTGCCTTACTGAGTCAAACGCTGTCTCTGACCTAGTTTACACCGAGCACTTGGTACGCGTATCAAGTAGTAAATAACTAGTGAATGTGTTTAATCATTGGCTGATCAGCTTAAATTCATTACTTAATACGCGTACCAAGTGCCCGGTGTAAATTTTAGGGCTCTGTCAAACCAGTAGCATAATGGGCGCTAGACAGAGAAAGAAATTGACCTGGACCATGTCTCCTCTTTGTCTTTCTGACGGACACTTTTCAAGAGCTTTTTGCAGGAAATGCGCAGTCCATGCTTTATGTCGATGATTTTTACAAAATTTGAATTAACCCACTATTGCAGCAAGCTCTTTAATTGAAAAAAGCCCAAAAGAAATAATCAAACCATAATAGGTCCAAAATTTGGTTTATTTCGAACTTTCTATGAATGTCCGAAATTATGACAAACGTATATCCCATGGACGTCCATTAAAGGACTTTCTATGAACGTACAAAGTTGTGCCAAACGTATATTCTATGGACGTCTATCGAATGTCCGACGGACCTTATTTGGACTCTTAATGGACGTCCGAATGTCCAGAAGCGGATATCCATTGGACATACAATGGATGTCCTTGTGCTATCTGAGTATTAGTAGAATATATTTTTATTTATTGTTTATTATTATAAGTAAAGAATTAATAACTTAAAACTTTTCGAATGATTATACTGTCCGACAAAGAACGACCGCAAAAATCGCCCGTTTCGTGGTCATCGAGTTTTGATACGATTTTGGTGGTAAATGATTGTATATCATCAAATATTCATCCCCTAAAAATTTTGAATTGAGCATACCTTTTATTACTGAGATATGAAGGATTAAAGTTGATATTATTTATGAATAAAGGTTACGCCATTTTATACGTTCAACATAAAATACTTTAACGTTATTTCTAATATCAAAAAATGTTTCTGATGGAAATTGTTCAAATGGTGGGAAACTAATTCATCGTCACCTCAAATTGACTATCAAGTCAAATAAAAATTGTGAAGGTCATTTAGAAATCAACTTGCGAACTTCAATAAAATGTTTTTCAACTGATGTCGGATATCTGTCTCTGCGATCTAATTACTCGTAACCTTAAATGGACCTTTAAGGAATAATTTGCAAGATCATGTAGAGGTCAAAGGGACATTTTCAGAAAAATTCGCGCATGTTTGTCATTGTCTTTTATATTATTTTTATTTGACGCTTGACCTACGAGAGTAGAGAGTAGAGGCAATCTCTGTAAGCGTGTTTTTTTGTATAAATACACTGGACAGCCCCCGAGATCACGCTTGTACGTTTAATAAAAAAATCACAGAATACTACTTTTGTTAACAATTTTTGCTCAATAATAATAGCTCAATAATAATTATGTAATCTGTAAAATATCTTGGTGAAAAAGCTACCACTATTAAAACTATTTAAAAAATTATAGTAAATACCGCAGCATTTCAGAAATCGGTAGTATCTATATTTGAAATATTGTTATAAGGTCATCGGATTTATAAAAAATATAAGACAAGATAAAACCGTGTTGACATAAGATAACGTTAACGTCCCAGATAACACAGGACGTCCTGAATATGTCCCAGGATGTCCTGGGATCTTGTCAGGATATAATAGTTGTATTATTGTAAATATTTTATATAAATATTTTATGTATAAATTTAACTTCTAAAGTAAGTTTAGAATGTTAAATTCTGTAATAGTATTAATATAAATTGAAATTTTACTCATGTCTTGAGGACATCCTTGGGATGTCCTGAGGATATATGTATTCTAGCTGAAAACGTTATTCTTAAAATATTGTATAAAGAGTTTTATTAGCTACAAAATGTTTGAAGATAAACTTAAATATAATGACTGTATAAATACCAGACATTTTAGATAGCACAGAATGTTCTAAGAATGTGATATCCTGAAAGTCCTCAGGACATCCTAAGACAGTCCTTAGGACGTCCTAAGAGAGTCCTCAGGACATCCTAAAATAGTATTCAGGGACATCCTGGACGTATAGTAATTTTTGAAAAAGACGGATAAATTAATATAGCAAGTGAGAAATCTTTGAATATCGTACGTATTTCTAGAATGTATTGCAAAATCAAATGTGTAAAAATGTTGACTTTAAAGTCAGATTGAATGTCTACACTTATTGAAACAATATGGCATATTAACAATACTAAAAAATTATAAAAGATGACATTAAATAATTTTTTTATTTTATTTTATACAAACGGCGCAAAAACAGTTTTTTAAATAAGTTATTCCACATGCTATTTCGCGCGCATATGTAAAAATGATTTTAAAAAACTGTAAAACTTTATATTTATTTATAAAAATATAAGTTAACTATATATATATGTTTCATCCTTCTGACAACATTTATTGTAATAATCTATAACAAATATGGATATGCATAAACAAGAAGTCATGGATCATCACGAAGCGTTAGGATGCGTATGGTCTTCGAAGTCAAGCAACGTCGGCGATGGTTGATACTTGGATGGGTGACCGTTTTCTCGGGTACAAAGATTAAACATGCTTTAACAGGTACAACTGTCGCTGAAACATGTACAGTCTTCTTTCTCTTACAAAATTATCGTAGAAATAATTTGAACTTTTAATTTTTTGTTAAAGTTTTTTTTCAATTTTCAAAAACTGTTAAAAATACTTAGAAATATTTAAAAAATTTTCTAAATTAATCGGAATTTTTTATTTTTTAAATTTTTCTGAAAAACGTTTCAATTCTTATAAAAAATCGATACATTTATCAAAAATCCTAAAAAAAATCTAAAAAATCTGACAAAAGTGGTCATTGTTTGCTATTTCTGAGGATGTCCTGAGGAAATCTTATAGTATCCTCAGGATGTATAGGATGTATAGGATGTAATTATTCTTAATTAAGTTTTTGTTTTTGTCTTATCTACTTTACTGTTATCAGAGAACATTTTTATTTATTGTTTATTTCAAGTAGAGAGTAACTTAAAACATTTTAAAAGATTACTATTAATTTGTAATATTATTAATCTATTATAAGATTACAAAAGTACACAATTAGAAAGTAAACAACTTTTGACAAAGGATTCATGTTCAGCAGGCAAAAATACGTCGGAAATGACTATTCGCATTCGTGTTACAAAAGTAGTGTCGGACAGCGTAGCATTTGTACTGTAGTTTACTTTCTAATTGTGTACTTTTGTAATCTTATAATAGATTAATAATATTACAAATTAATAGTAATCTTTTAAAATGTTTTAAGTTACTCTCTACTTGAAATAAACAATAAATAAAAATGTTCTCTGATAACAGTAAAGTAGATAAGACAAAAACAAAAACTTAATTAAGAATAATTACATCCTATACAGTATAACATCTTTCAAAAAGCTTTCTGAATGATATCTGATAAAAGATTTCTTTCAGATATCTTTCAGAAAGCTTTCTATTTTAAGGTTGCTCTCTAAGAGATATTCTAAGATTGCTGATATTCTAAGATTGATTAACAAAATTGTTAAACAAGGAAATATGTATCATAAATCTTTATTCATTGATACCAATTTCTTATACATATGGTATACATGATGAGGTTATAAAAAAATTTAAATAACAAATATTTTTCTTTTTAAATACAGGTTTTTTTACTGCAAAAAGACTTATTTTTGAAAATGTACCGGCTGCACTTTAATAAAATAGAAAGTATTGTAACAGCTTTAAAGATGTGTAGAGAGAATATATTTATATTTTTTGATAATTTCTGGTAAAACTCACAGTTGCATAAATGATCAAAGAATCAATACGTTCTTGAGTAGAAAATTTTCAGGGACTTTTTTCACTATCAGTCTTCCCCTTGGTAGTAAAATATGACATAGGATTATAAGCTGTTTTACAACTTTAGCATCTGTAACAGAAAGGATACGTTTTATTTTACACAATTGTCTTTATATAGTGTCCCTGAACATGTTAATCAACGCTCGTAAAAAGGTAGAAGGAATCGAGATGAACATAAAAGTCCAATATTGTTTTTGGTTAGGTCTTTGGTTAGGTCTTGAGTTAGGTCTACCAATATCGAGGTATTAATTTTTTAAATTATTCAAATAAGAGCGCGCCGAGGGAAGAGCTTGATCCGCTAGAGCTATAACACGGAAGAAAAGATCTATCGTGAATGTACGATAAGCTTTCATTAATTTATTGTTCACAATTACGATAGAAATTAATTAGATTTTTGCAGACGCTATTTTCTGACGCAGATTTCTCATACGCTAATATCTTTATTATTAGTGGACCTAACCCAAGACAATATTGGACTTTTATATTCATCTCAATCTCTTCTATCTTTTTACGAGCGTTGACCAACATGTTCAGAGACACCTTGTATAATAGAACATTTATTAAACTTTTTATTATATTTGCTTTAAAAAAGTCTTACAACTCGTACATATCGTATGTTTGTAAAAATTAACTAAGATTGAGAAATAATTAAAAAATGCTGTGATATGCATATGTATTACACTTACAATAAACACTACCGACATGTTCAGAATGATTTTGATTCAGACCTACTCTATTCTCTTTAGTTTTTTGTAAAAAAAGAAACACAATATTCATTTATCTGTATAGGCTTTAGTTTGTTCAAGAATAGTAGTTTTTAATTTATAAGATAAAAAGCGTTGCCCATATAGCACGGAAACCTTTCAGAGATATTTCAGAAAAGTTTCAAGTGAAAAGTGAAACATTTCAGAAACGTTTCCAAATGTTTCTGAGACAGCTTTCAGACAGCTCTGAGATAGCAAAATGTCCGCGATGCTTGCTCTTGAAACATTTCTGAAAGTGTATTAAAAGGTTGCTGAAATATATCTGCAACCTTTCTGAAAACATTCAGAAATGTTTCAAGTGTAAGCATCGCGGACATTTTGCTATCTCAGAGCTGTCTCAGAAATATTTTGAAACGTTTCTGAAATGATTTACTTTTCACTTGAAACATTTCTGAAATATCTCTGAAAGGTTTCTGTGTTATATGGGTGCACTACACGCAGAAAAAAAATTTGTTACCAAAGCTAAAATTTTTAGCCATGAAAGATGTGTCTTTAAGACACAATAATAAATACCACGTAAGCCCCGAGAGCTCACTACGATAGCATAGGTTGATCCGTTTTATGTCACCGTGGTCTGCTTTATGTAGCTTGTGAAGTGTGAATTGCATTACGAGAAAGGTGCCGCGTGCGTCACCTAGTGACGGTCCGCGAACAATATATGTGCTAGATTATTTCATAAGAAAGTTTTCAAAGATAACTCAATTGAAAGTTTTCAAGATAGCGTGTGAAAGATGTCAAAAATAACTCAACTGAAAAATTTATTAAATTATTTTATGTGAAAGGTTTTAGAAATAACTTTCTTAAAAGTTTTCAAAATCTATGTCATGTGAAAGGTTTCGGAAATAACTCAATTTAAAAGTCTGTAAAAATATGTCAAATGAGATGTTTTAGGGATAACTCAACTAAAAGTTTTAAATTTATTGCATGTAAAAGATTTCAGAAAAAACTTTTGAAAGTTTGTTAAATTGTTTCATGTGAAAGATTTCAGAAATAATTAAACGGAAAGGTCTGTAAAAATATTTCATACAAAAGGTTTCAGAGATAACTTGTACTGAAAGTTTCGACAAATTCTTTTCATACGGAAGGTTTCAGAAATATTTTTGTTGAAACATTTCAAATGACATATCACAGAATTCTTTCAGAATTGTTGCACATGAACTGTGAAAAGTTGAAACGTTTCTGAAAGCTTTCTGAAACAATCTGTGCTATATGGGTGGCAAACTTCTTTTAAAACGTAAATTGTTTGTCACCTTTTATCTTATGAATTAAACCACAAGTATAAAAAAATATATAATATTAAACTTATATATAAGGTTGATTGATCAATTAGAGCAAAGAATTTTGTGAATTAATCAATCAAAAAATGCTTTGAAACGCTTGCAGTATCAAGTGGATCGTACCTTCAGTATTGTTTTTTATTCATACATTTGATCTGTTTTTTATATTTGCATGCTGAACTGGTGCAATAAGTTAAAATGGGAAAAAATATATTTGCCTTGCTTTAACTTATTACATCTGTTTAGTAATGCAGCTATAAGAAATCGATCAATTATTTGACTGAAAAATTAAAATGCTTTGATCTATTTAAAAATTATATAGACTATTACTTAAAGCGAAACAAATATTATATAAAAATTCTAACCGATTGACTATATAATTTCTAAGAAAATAAAAATTATAATTAGCATTTTATATATTTTATGACAGGTGTGTATTAAACTAGATTGATATATTATAATATTAAAAAAAATTTTTTGACATAGGGGAGCGTGGGGCACAGTGGCTCAAGGGGCACAGTGGATCATTGGTTATAACTGCGCTAGTATTATGGCTCCAGCAGACCAGCGCGATTCTGTCGCGCGCGACGCGCGATGTCCAATGAGCAACCGCCTTTCCACTCAACTCTGTACGCCCATTGGATATCGTGCGTCGCGCGCGACGGAAATCGCGCTGGTCTGCCAGAGCCCTTAGTTCTAGAAAGATCGCTCTTAAAGCACATAGGTTATGGTTTGTGTCACTACTTGTTAAACCAATGATCGATATCGACAGGTGTATACATGTGACAGAGATCCTGTAGTAAAGTAAATAAAAAAACTTTTTTTCGATATTGTGTTTGTTATGTACTTTTGTATTATTTTTGTGTGAATTCTGATGTAGTTGAGCATTTTTACCCATACAGCACAAAAAGATTGCAGGACTATTGTGGCAACATTTCAACGCAAAATTGCAATATTGCATAAACGTTGTAAAATGTTGCTGCAAGATTGCTGCAAGTTTGCAGCAATGGTAAAATTTCCGCTTTCAGAAATATTGTTACGTAATATTGTAGCAATATTGCAGTAAAATATGTATACAATATTATTCAGAAAAAGATTATTCAAAATAATTCATTCTATTTTAAATAACTATTTTGAATTTAACAAATACAGAGTTATTAGTGAAATTTCAACCAAAAGATAAACTTTGCAAGTTTTATTTTTTATATAAGTACATTTATAAGATGAGAGACAAAACTTGAAAAATTTATCTTTTGGTTGACGTAATCACTAATCACTCTGTTGTTAAATTTAAAATATATTAGTTATTTAAAATCGAATGAATTGATCGGATGATATTTGGGTGATCAAACGATCACCCGGTTGATGTCGCTATATTCACTCCGTATTGGTTAAATTTAAAAATATAGTTATTTGAAATAATTTTGAATAATCTTGTACTTTGTTATACACAAATCTACATAATAATAGTTTTACACACAAAGTAAAACTACACCAGAATGCATGTATCTCTATAGACGAAAATTTTTAAATAATATAGAACGATCACTTTCAAATTATTTTTGAAAAGTTACTGTAATATATTTATTCAAACTGTATTGAATATTAATTTTATTTATTTTCACTATTTTAATAATATTTTAAAATGTTGCTGCATTATTGCTGAGAGATCTTTTACGTTTTCAAGTACTTAAAAGATCTCTCTTCTGAATAACTCTATTTTGTGGCATCTTTGTCCTAAAAAATAAAAGAAAGCATTAATCTTAATTCTGAATCGATATAAAATGTGCGGGTTACATTGGTTCATAATTGGCGCAATAGATCGTGTGTTCACTGAGCCCCACCGATCGTTGATCCAATGTGCTTCATTAGTATATACAGAACTTATAAATAAAAATACGAAAACATATGAAACATCTAGCAAATTCACATACACACATTTACAGTGGATTATTTGACATAGTTCCGAAAAAATGTATACAGTAAAAAGTAGCTTACTGATATTAATTTTTCAACTCTAGAATATGTTACTATAAAGTATAAACAGTAAACTAAAAAAAAAAGGTTTATAAATGCCAAAAATTGTGGAGATATGTTAACTGAAAAAAAAGTAACCCACTGTGCCCCACGCTCTCTTACATAAAAATGATATGAATATTAAGAGCAAGTTTTTTGTATATCTTTTATATAAAAATTTATTTTTTTGCAAAGTAATTATATAAAATATATTTATCGGTAATAAATATTTGTGTCATTCTTTTTAAATATAATTTTTTTATAAGTTGAGTTATATTATTTAAAAATTATTAAACAAAGTTGGGATAAGTCAATCACATCACAATTATATTTAATAATACTTCTTACAATATGCGTCTGTATTTTCCATTTCTATCTACGATAATGCTTGAACAAAAAGCAAATTTTGCTGAGTGTTATTCCATAGTAATTCAAGACAGAAAACAGTGCTGAAAGCAGTATTGTACAACACCATCACTCGATATGCCATGTAATTCTCGCATTATTTATTAATCCACTTACTTGTGCATAAGCTTGAAAGAGAGGTAAATAAGAGTAAGTAATAATCTTAGTAATTATCTAAATGTACCGTAATATGCCGTACGAGGTATTTTAAGCTACTTATTGCGTGTAAAGGAGAGAATGTATTAACGCTAAGCTTCTCATGCTATCTTGAAGTTCTTCGTAAAGTTATAAGAATATTATGCAATGATATACTTCCGCTTGGAACTAACGCTTGACTGCTGAGAAATAGTGAAAATTGAGGAAATCTATTCCAACCAGTATGAAGAGAATTACGCTAGAGAAAGTAATCGCGTTTCTAAAGGTGGATTTAATGTTTGCTTGCTGTTGGCCAGTATCGCGGAACGCGACAAAGTTTCAGATTATTTGTAATAAAATATTTCGTTTAATTTCTGGATTGCATGGACTATTATTACTTATTGAATTAATATACACGATTATTTATCGTAATGATAATATTCGAATGTTTCTGCAATCATGCTGCGCAATAGGCATTTTATTAGAAATTCCGTTGCAGATACTATTATTTACTCTACAGCATGATCGTCTGCAAGTAAGAAATTAGAATATTACTTGTTAAGCATTTCTAATTGAGTAATTATTGTTCTAATTTATAGTCATAATGTATGATAAAGAAATATTTCTTTATTTTGAAGTTTATATTTGAGTAAAATTTTTATATAAAATACAATTTTTATACACTGAGAAAAAAATTTCTTTAAATACATTTAAGAAACTCGGTTTTCTTATTACAAAGAAATGATTTATTTCAGTTTAATAACGATACTATTGATGTCATTAAATCATTACTTAGAGGAACAAAATCAAAAATGTACGAAATGATTTACTTAAAAGAATAAAATATTTATTTGCTAGCATACATTGTTTTGTTGCTGTAAAAAAATATTTGTTTGTAATAAGAAACTGAGTTTCTTAAATGTATTTAAAGAAATTTTTTTCTCAGTGTATAAAATCTGCTTATAATAAAATACATTAAGTATTGTTTTTTTTGATTGTGTACAGACAGTGATTTTTCAAATGGAAGATTATTATCAACGAGCGAAATCAGAAGAAAGAGATGTATTTCAAAAACTCATTGATAAATATATATATTTTTATGTTATAACATTAGGCATGATTACCTTAGCACTGTTTAGTTCACTTCTGGAACCATTGTTTCATGGATCTAATTCCTTTCCGCTTGTAATAAAATATCCGTTTTCTGTTGATCAGCAACCGCTCTATGCAATCGTGTATTTCCATCATACACTTGGATTATATCAAGCTTATTGTCAAGTGAGCTCTTTTGTTTTTCTTGCACTTCTGTTATGGTTTACATCGGCGCGATTTGAAATACTGATCAATAAATTTCGAATGGTTACGAAATACTCTGAATGGCAAAGTTGTATTAGAGAACATCAAGAGCTTTTGAGGTATGTTAAAAATTAGTCGAAAATTGGATCTAGAGTTATTTGAGTTTAGCGAATCCATGAACTTGAATTCAACACATTATGATTATTCATATGCATTTACGTGATCTCACAATATTTATATATATAATATAATTATAAGTATTGAGATAATAAATTATATAATCGGAGCAAAATATATATAATCTAATGATAACATTAAAAAAGTAAAATAAAGATATTAATAATATATAATGTATTGAGAAACATTTATTCATTTTAGTTAGAAAATAAAGTACGAAAAATTGAAAACAAAAAGTTATTAAACATATAAATAAAATTAAGATCATCTATTTGGTTTACACCAAATCTTGGTGTTAAATATAATTTTTTTATTAATTTAATATTCTTAGCTCATATAAATTGTACGCCAACAATTTCGTCAGACTTGAAACACAAAAAGTTATTAGATACATTATAAATATATTACAGATTTGCCCAAGAAGTGAGTTTATCTGTTTCATACCTAGTGCTTGCATCACTCGGAATTAGTACTTATTCGTTAGTATTTGCTGGTATTACTATTCTCAGCGTATGTATATGATTTTTTAAATTATAATTTAATCTTAGATAATAATATATTATTATATACATATATATGTATATATATAAAACAAATTTTAAGTAAAAAATTTATAATTTATAAGTTTACATTTATTCTAATTTATTAACCTTGATGGAATAACATATTCTTTAATTGTAAATTATAAATTATTGTTAATATTTTTTTAAATATTAGCGACTACCGTTAGCCATAAAAGCAGAGTTTTTTGGTGTATGTATTTCAACATTGGCAAAAATACTTCTATGTGCATGGCCAGCTGATTATTTAATGACTGTGGTAAGTTTTGGGATTAAATAAATCAATAAAATAAAATATCCATCAAAATATTCTAGTATATTTAAAATTTATAGTATATTTTAGAGTTCTGATATTGGTGACGCTGCATACGATTCGTTATGGTATAAACATGACATTGATTCACAAAAGATTATGTTATACACGTTGCTCCGTTGTCAGCGACCTGTAATTATAACTGTTCCGGGTTTATTATCAGCTTTAACATTTCAACATTATTCATCTGTAAGAGAATATTTTGTAGTTACTTTAATGTCTTTAATTTTGTTTATTACATTTTGAATTACGTAATTTGTATTTGTAATTTACTTAATTTTTATACATCTCTCTTTTTTTTTAGTAAATATTAATAATTTGTAAATAAATATAAAATGATATATAATAATGTATGTATGATAATAATGTCCTAATTATTAAATACATATATTTTTGTATATGTAGCATAATTTAGTTGTTTTAATTGTAATGAGCTATTTCAAATAATTTTACAGTATGTCTCGACAGCATTTTCGTTCCTGACAACTTTTCGAATAATTCTTTCTGAAGATAATAAAAAATGAAATACTATGAAGAAAACATTTTTTCAATTTTTTGAATTTTTGTAAGTGTGCAACAAATAGAACAAAATAGAACTAGTTTTATATACAATAAAATTTATTTGTCAATAACATTCTTCAAGTTTTTTGTTGATGAATCTTTCAGTTACGAATGTGTGTGTGTGTCAAATTGTATTGTTATGATTCAGTGTCAGTACATTATTTGCTGGTTGAATATAATTTATAAATCAAGAGGCATGGTAGTGCCTCGCGCCAAGTATACGCGCGCGAGATACTGCCGTGGCTCTATTTATGCGAGACGCTGTTTGTGAGATTCTGTAGATTAGTGTAGATCATCGAATCTCAATAACGGCTGAATCGATTGACTTCAAAATAAGCTTAATTTCATACAGCACAGAAGCTTTCAGCAACATTGCTGCAACGTTACAATATTACGAGTTGCAATGTAATATTGCAGGGACGTTTCAGAACATGTTCAATATTGCGCCAAAATGTTCCAGTAAGGTTCCAGAAGTATTATATATAAAATCCGAAAATAGAATATTAAAAAATATGCATCAAGTGTTCCAATATACGTACAACTTCGTGTAAAAAAACACTTGTGACATTTTTAAATAGCTTTGTGAGAATTAAATATTTGAATTTGTGTGCAATATTTATACCAAAGATTATAATCTTTTTGAGATTTATAATAGAACAGTAAATTAAATAATTTTTTAAATAAGAAAATAAAATTATTATATATGATTGATTATGTCAAAAATTGTTCAATTTACTGTTTTATTATAAATCTCGAAAAGTGCAATTAATCGCCTATAAATATTAATGCTAATAAATTTATATGTACAGAGTGTTTGGTAAAGATTTATGCAATCTTTATAAACAGGTAGAGCGCATTAAATTGAACAGAAAAGTCCTTTACCGTTTTTCCATTTTTCGCAATAGTTAACGAGTTATTGATTATACTGGCACACAAAAAAGTGGTGTTTCTTTTTGAAATTAGAAAAAATAAGCCAATTCAGCGAGTCAAATACATAAGAATTAATTAGTTTGGTCCGCCAAACCAACCACTTTTTCGTGTACCTGTATAATCAACAACTTATTAACTATTGCGAAAATTGCAAAATGGTAAAAGACTTTTCTGTTCAGTTTAATGCGCTCTACTTGTTTATAAAGATTGCATAAATCTTTACCAAACACTCTGTATATGTATTCATTAATATTATTGCTTTTGATAATAACTAAAATAATACTTAGTAAAAATAATGCTACTTAGATATTAGAATATTGTGTAAGTTTTTATTCCTATATAAAATGTAATAATAATTTTTAAATTTTCTAATATGCTTTTAATATATTTTAGATTTTAATAGATAAACTTTGAGAATATATAAAAATATTCAAGAGAAATAAGAAAGAAATTCATTGCAATTGCGTAAATTTATAACTTTTTATCCGAATTTTGGATGCAAAAAGACTATAAAGTTACACAAATTGCAACGAATTTCTTTTTATCTCTCTTGTCTTTATATATTCTCAAAATTTATCTACTAAATTTGAAGCATTGTGCATATTTATAGCAACGCGTTTTTAATGCATCAAATACATTGCACTGTAACATTGCAATAGTCTTACATTGTAATATTTTTCAGGGCGGACATTTCAGTGTTGCCGTAAGCTTGCAGTAAAACATTACAGAAACCTTACATTGAAATATTATAATATTGCATGGACGTTACAAAATGTTTCTGCAATGTTACTGCAAGCTTGCGGCAACGCTGAAATGTCCGCCCTGAAAAATATTGCAATGTAAGACTATTGCAATGTTACGGTGCAATGTATTTGAAACGCGTTGCTACAAATATGCATAACGCTTTAAATTTAGTAGATAAGCTTTGAGAATATACAGGGTGAAATGTAATCGGAAGCCATCCCGTAATAGAAAGATAGAAGGAATCGAGATGAACATAAGAGTCCAATATTGTCTTGGGTTAGGTCCACCAATAATCGAGATATTAACATATAAAATTGGCAAATAATTTAATTAATTTCTAACGTAATTGTGAACAGTAATTTAATGAAAGCTTATCATACATTCACGATAAATTTTTTCTTCCGTTATGGCTCGAGCGGATTGAGCTCTTCTCTCGATGCGTTCTCATTCGCATAATTTGAAAAATTAATACCTCGATTATTGGTGGACCTAACCCAAGATCTAACTCAAGACTAAAAAATTGTGAATTTACGCAATTGCAATAAATTTTTTTCTTATTTCTCTTAAATATTTTTATATATTTTCAAAGTTTACCTATTAAAATATATTAGAAGTATATTAGAAAATTAGAAAATTATTATTACATTTCATATAGAAATAAAAACCTACACAATATTCTATTATCTAAGCATTATTTTTATTAAGTAGTATTATTTTATTGTCAAAAGCAATAATATTAATGAATATGTATACGTATATGAATTTCTTAGTATTAATATTTATAGTCGATTAATTGCACTTTGTTTGAAAAGAGGAAGCGTCTCTGCTCCTCGTCGTATCGAATCGCGCGGGTAGCAGAGGGCGACTTCGGTGCGTTGGAGCGTCACTGCCTTGGCGGCTCGCCTGTTTCGACTACTGCTACGATTACGCTCGCTGTACGAGCTTAGCAGCGAGTTGTTTTCCCTTCTTGCTTTCTTTCTTTTTGGATCAAGAGACGCTTCGGATCGCCACGAGATTCCTTGGAGGCCCGAACAACTATCCTTACCATTCCTGTGCGAGATTCCTTGGAGGCTCGATCATCCGTCCTTACCACTCCTGTGCGAGATCGAACCTGAATCCTTCGCAGCTGAGTCGGAGTTTCCTGACTGGAGCGCCTGCCAGTCGACGGAGCATTGTCCTTCGATCCTGCAGTCTAATTCTCCTAAAAGACGCGCCTAACAACCGAACGAAGTCCTTCGATGCCCGTCAAACTCATTCCGTAACCCAGAGCGGCCAGTACGCCGGTAAACTCGATCATATTCGAAAAACTGACGAAACTCGTAGTAAATTACAAAAGTCAGCGGATCCGGGGTTATTCTCGTCCTTGGCACTAACTGTATTACTCTCGCCAAAGGGACGGATTCGCTGAACTCTCGAAAATTATAATTTGCGCTATTCTACAGCTACTCTCGTGTTACATAACATTATAGATAACGTTGCGTTCGCAAATCAGGGCAATTTCTCGTCCGAAGCATTAAATTGCTGTCTCGCTTTGGAAAGATTTGCTGGACATTCAAGCTCGATAACTTTCCATTACTAAACGGCAGATTTTCAATTATTTAATTTCAGCGAGATCTGAGAGGCGAGTCATCGCAAACAAGTTTTGTTTTTTAAATATATAATTATATCAGACTGGATTAGTTTTGATTAGTAAAGATATTAACTTACGGATTTTAAACGCCGTTATTATTAAGTTAATATTTCGTTTTTAAATGTTAATTTGAATATAAAGTAAATAAATTCTTGTTATTTTAAGTTAACGTTATAATTCATTGTGTCTGATCCTCGTTGTTGATCGCTTGCCGAGATATTCCTTATTACTATTCGCACATTATCGTACAATTGAACACATTTTCTGAGATTTATAATAGAACAGTAAATTGAACAATTTTTCAAATAAAAAAATAAAATTATTATATATAATAATTTTTTTTATTTAAAAAATGGTTCAATTTATTGTTTTATTATAAATCTCAAAAAGATTATAATTTTTGGTGTAAAATATTGCACACAAATTTAAATATTTAAATCTTATAAAACTATTAAAAATGTCACAAATGTCTTCTTACACGAAGTTGCACGTATATTGGAACACTTGATTCATATTTTTTAATATGTTTATTTTTGGAATTTTATATTTTTGCAACATTACTGGAATATTTCGGCGTAATATTGATAGTATATGTTTCTAAAACGTCTCTGCAATATTACATTGCAACTCGTAATATTGTAATGTTGCAGCAATGTTGCTGAAAGCTTCTGTGCTGTATGGGATAGCTTGCATCCAATTTATATAACAAAAGTGTTTTTATTGTATCCAATTTATATAACAAAAGTGTTTTTATTGTATCCAATTTATATAACAAAAGTGTTTTATTTTACGTGATTTACGAGTGAAGATATCGCGATTTAAGGTTTCGCATCAAGAGTAAAATTTTTAAAAAACGTCGTCGTCATTATTATTATCGTCGTCCGAGACAGGTGGTGGGGATTTGTACTTTTGGTTTTCGCGCGATAGATGGTTACAAACGTAACAGGGGCACGAGAATTGACAAAAAGTGCATGTTCGTGTCCGCGGAGGAACAGAATGAGAAATTATGTGTCTTGATTGACGGTCGAGTCCGCCTGTCGAGGTAATCTGCGATGAGTTTCACGGTGGTGATGTGACAGTTGTCACAGTTCGAGGTTAGTGACATGTTTTTTTTTTGAAGATTAATGTGTCTCATCTGGTGGGGATATTAGACACTGATGACTGTATTACGTTTTTCCCTCTTCTGTAAGGTTTGATCTATACTCAGGTAGTAAGGTGACGTTAATGCGACGTTAATAATTCGTCATTTAAGGTCGCAGACGTCATGTTACCAAATTAAGACGTGATAGTAACGTCATTTTTTGACCTATTAATTACGTCAGTCATTTATCCACCTTACAACGTATTTCCGACGTCATATTCTTGAGTGAGTCCCAGATGCGCACAGTAATAAACGGATACAGCAAGCTGAGTGAAACGGACATAGTAACAAACGGACACAGACCAAACGGACACAGTAATAAACGGACACAGTGCGAAACGGACACACTAACAAACGGACACAGTGCGAAACGGACACAGTAACAAACGGACACAGTGCGAAACGGACACAGATCAAATGCGCACAGAGCGAAACAGACACAGACCAAATGCGCACACTGCACATGCGCACGGACCAAATGCACACACGGAAAATCGCAAACTCATGTGATGCAATGAATGCTTTGCACGCACGCACGCGCGCGCACACACACACACACACACACACGGGGGGGGGTGCAAGGGGGGTTTTCGGCCCCCCTCCCGCACCCACCCGTCTAAGTCGTTAACCTATGTGGACTTTACTCTGCTTGCAATGTACATGGATTGTATTTGGTCCGTGCGCACGTGCAATGTGCGCATGTGCAGTGTGCGCATTTGGTCCGTGTGTATTTGGTCCGTGCGCATTTAGTTTGTGTCCGTTTCGCTCTGTGCGCATTTGGTCTGTGTCCGTTTCATTCAGCTTGCTGTGTCCGTTTATTACTGTGCGCATCTGGGACGCTCCCATATTCTTGACTAATTAATAACGTCAGTTAATTGATCATTTTACGACGTATTAATAAGGTTTTATTAGTGACTAATTACTGACGTTAACTATAATTCTTTGTAATAATTGACGATTTGACCTCAAATGACGAATTACTGAGGTCTAGTGGACGACACCTTGCTACCTATAACTACACAGGCACACACAAAAAAAAAAAGTGGTTGGTCCGGCGGACTAGACTAGTCAATCCTTATGTATTTCGACCCGTTGAATCCGAATCTAAGATCAGAATTGCAAAGTTAGCTCGCATTTTCTAACCACAAAAAAAATTCTTTTTTAATTACACAGGCACACAAAAAAAAAGTGGTTGGTCCGGCGGACTAGACTAGTCAATCCTTATGTATTTCGATTCGCTGAATCCGAATTTAAGATCAGAATTGCAAAGTTAGCTCGCATTTTCTAACTTCAAAAAAAATTTTTTTTTAAATATTGGTCCGGTGGGCCAGACTAGTCAATTCTTATGTATTTTGATCTGCTGAATCCGAATCCAAGGTTAGAATTGCAAAATTAGCTCGCATTTCCTAACCTAAAAAAAATTTTTTTTGAGGTTAGGAAAAAATGAGCTAATTCAGCAATTTTCACCTTGGATTTGGATTCAGCGGGTCAAAATACATAAGGATAGACTAGTCTGGTCCGCCGGACCAACATTAAAAAAAAAATTTTTTTTGAGGTTAGGAAAAAATAAGCCAATTCAGCAATTCTGACCTTGGATTTGGATTCAGCGGGTCAAAATACATAAGAATAAACTAGTCTGGTTTGCCGGACCATCATTTAAAAAAAAATTTTTTTGTTTTAGGTTAGGAAATGCGAGCTAATTTTGCAATTCTGACCTTGGATTCGGATTCAGCGGGTCAAAATACATAAGAATTGACTAGTCTGACCCACCGGACCAATATTTAAAAAAAAATTTTTTTGAGGTTAGAAAATGCGAGCTAACTTTGCAATTCTGACTTCAGATTCGGATTCAGCGGGTCGAAATACATAAGGATTGACTAGTCTAGTCCGCCGGACCAACCACTTTTTTTTTTGTGTGCCTGTGCTATTAATCATTATTTAAAGATTGGTTAATAAACAACATTATTAAAATTAATACAATATTTTATATACTTAATATTATTAATATTTTAGAATTATCCCAGACAGCACATAATATTTATGATAAATATTTATTAATATTTATTAATATTTATTTTTTCAAAATATTATATAAATATTTTACACATATTTTATATACACGAAAAAAAAAATCTTTATTCAACATATTATTAAAATAGACTAAATATTTTATATAAATTTATGATAAATAAAAGATAAAGATTTGTATAAGTAATATTTTGTAAATATTTATAAATATTTCATAAATATTGTTATAATATTTATGATAAATCTTCATGATTTGTCAAATCTAAGACCACAAAAATATTTATAAAATATTTGGATAAATATTTATAAAATATTTAAATAAATATTATAAATATTTTATAAATATTTTATAAATATTTTATAAATATTGCGTTTTGTCTGAGGTATAATTTAGCTTTATCAAAAGAACAGAGCAAACACATATTTTTATAAGTTATTCCACATGTTATTTCGCATATGTAAAAATCAGGAAAAAAACTGTAAATTTATATTTATTTATAAAAATATTAGTTAACTACAAGTTTCATGTTTCTCGCATCTATTGAACTGATCTATAACAAATATGTATTTATGAGCATCAAGCGTTCATGGATCATCACAAAGTGCTAGGTAGCATACGATCTTCGAAGTCAAGCAAGACGACGTCGATTCAGAGTTGGATGGGTGACCGCGGAAGTTAGGCAATCCCAAATGTGACTATGGTGTGGTGGGTCACGATGCTTGTCGAGAAACAACGTAAATTTTTTTTTTACATTATAATTATGTTATTTCGATATTTTCACAATGCAAGTATACTGCACATATAGGACATGTGCCCAAAATATTTTCTAAAATGTCAAAATAACGGCGACTTTTACTACCTGGGATAGTCATAAAAATGACGTAAGTAAACGTCATTAACCTGACGTCATTTTTGACGTCGAGACAAGCTCACGTCGTCATTACGTCAATTTGACGTCATAAACTGACGTCGAACGGGTCAAAAACTGACGTTATATTCACGTCATTTCGACGTCAGCTGGTTGCCTGGGATATTACATATAATAATGTATATACAGAATATACATACATACAATATACCATATACACATGTATATACTATGAATCTTCTATGTACATTAACCCGGTTTCATTTGCACATACATTTTACATCCAATGTATATACATTACATTAAGAATGTATATACCTGGAATATGTAATATACATAAATGTATGTACAATGTATGTACTAAGTATATTTTTATGTTTTGTGGGATATATATATAAAATATGTAAAATTTTCTTAATTATAGGTAATAGTAAATTATTAATAAGCTTTAATTTTATCGTAAATTACTATTATTATGCTTACAATAAGCTTTTTATTATTTATTTTTGAGATTGAACATGCATCAGTTTTTTTTAACAGTCAGATATATGTATATAATTATCTTTATATATGTATATAACTATCTACGATACTAGCTTCTTGAAAATGACGTCAACAATATGAAAATAATGACGTATTTTTGACGTCAATATATGACGTCGTTAAGATGAGACAAATGTACGTCAGTTTTACGACATTTAGACGTCATTTTATCTCGATATTATGACGTCTGGTTTGTCATAAAATGACCAAAAAATGCCGTCAATTAGACGACATCTTGCTACCTGGGTATGTGTATCTGTAAGGAGGTTTATATTATTCTGCCAGTTTGCACAATAAATTCGTATACAATTTTAAGTATGTTAAGCTTTATCTTTTTTAGTCAGTTCCACACGTTATTTGGTTTACTTGCTCCTTCTTCGTCGAGTCTTTCTATAAGCTTTGTTTTTATTCTGGTTTGTGCGTGTGTGGACATTCAAACACAAAATGGTTGACCAATTCGTATTGGCTTCCGCACTGACATCTGGCGGAGCTAATGTATCCTTTTCTCCATAGGCTAATGTTGAGATTGAAATGATTTGCCCTCAGTCGGTTAAAAAAAACTGCTGCTCTTCTGGGTATATTTGTACCTTTAAACCATGGGGTACTATCTTGCTCTTTATAGAAGTGTTTGAAGTAGAATTGTCCTTTGTCCTGTGCTTGTGTTTGTAGTTCTTGTTTATTATGCCATTGGTACTTTAATGTCCGGATCATGGTCTTGTAATGTTGCTTATTTTGCTATTCTGTCTGCCTCCTCATTGCCTCTAATACCTTTATGTGCGGGTATCCAGCACATAATTATATTCCTGTTTTGTGTATTGGAAACACGGGTAATCCATTTTCTGGTTTCTATTGTGTAGTAATTACGTTTGGTAGTAATTTGATTGTTCTTAAGTACCTTAAGAGAGCTTTGACTGTCTGTCACTAATATTGTTGTTCCTAGTGTTTAGGTATGCCCACTCCACGGCTTTGGCAATTCCTCACATTTCTGCTGTGAATATGCTGCTGTTTTTGTTTAAACTGGTGCAGTATGCTGTATTCACATTTTTAACTACGAAGGCACTGCCAACGGATTTATTATTTTGACTTTTTGATCCATCGGTGAATATCCAGGCTGTGTCGTTGTCAAGGTTGTGCTTGTTTTTATTTCTTTAAGTATTTCTGCTTCCTCTATTTTTTCCTTATGAATTATGCCTGTTTCTGTATCTACTTGTATTTCTTCTGTTAGTGTCCAGTAATCTGTATTGAAAATGTCATCTTTAATGTCAGTCGTTAGATTGTTTCTTTCTTTGGTGATTCGTTGCCACGTGTCTGTTATTGTGTTTTTTTGTTTCCATGGTATCTGAAGTCTGCTTTTGTCTTCCTCCATGTTCCATTCCTGCACTATTTCAGCAAGTGTCGAATCCTGTGTTTTGATGTGTTTAAGTAGGTTGTTTCTAGCAAGATATTTGTCTCTGAGTTTGATAGATGTAAGCTTAGATTCTGCTAACATTGCGTTGGTAGGTGTGCTAATTCTATACCCCAGGGCAGGTTCTGATCCCAATATATTGGACTTTCTCTATTTTTTGGATAGCATCTGTATT
This sequence comes from Monomorium pharaonis, assembly GCF_013373865.1. Classification (NCBI taxonomy): domain Eukaryota; kingdom Metazoa; phylum Arthropoda; class Insecta; order Hymenoptera; family Formicidae; genus Monomorium; species Monomorium pharaonis. The sequence continues at coordinate 24,298,407 of NC_050473.1, read as the reverse complement.
ATTGATAGGTAAATATACTGGTAAACCGTAGTCAATTCTGGATCTAACCAGGCTTTTGTACAGTAATAGTGCTGTATTAACTTCCATACCTTTTGATACCTTGTTTGCATATTTAAGTATTCCATTCGCCTTAATGGCTTTCTCTCTTATGTTTTGGCACTGTTTTTTAAAGCTAAGTTTGGAATCCAGCCATATGCCCAAAAATTTTGTTTTGGCGCACAGTTTTATTTCCTTGCTTTATATTTTAATACTTATTTTCCTGTTGAATATACCTTCCCTGTTGAAGTCTATTAACTATTTTGATTTTTTCCGGTTGAATTTTGTTCGAGACTATAACCATTATTTTAGAGTTTTAACATTTCCCCTTTTTATCGGTTCTGTTTTATCCGCGAGTAGTGAGAGCTCCTGACAGCCATCGAGCTCCTGGTAGTTCATTTCTTCGATGCACCGAGTCGCGCAGCGCTGTCACTAGCTCCTCACGCGCGCGATTTTCGTTTGCTCTCATCGCCGCTAACTATGCATCTCGGTAACTATGCAAATAAACATGCAAAAAAGGGCACGTCCAAATCCATGCCCAAATAAGTCTCGATATCGGTTCCCTACCGCCCCTTTTCTCGCCTCCGATCGTAATTGTTTTACGATGCATAATTCTTCAGTCTCTCGCAGCCCGGCACCTAAATCAGATCGTCCAGCCGATCTCTCCCGTCTTCCGCCGATCCTAGCTGCGGGGATTCACTTCCGCCTTTTCCTATCATTCGCGCCGTGATAGTGCGAGTGAATTATTAGTTAATCCGCTCCTGCCAAGCATTTCTTAATTTTCATAGCCGCGTGAATGTTGTGAGTGTATTACGTCCGTGCGCCGGTGATCGTATCTTTCCCGCGAACGTCCTCTGCCTCGCGCACAAAATCTCCGTCGGATCGCGCGCAAGATTTCCGGATTCGCGAGGGCCTCGATCTCGTGGCTCTGCAAGATTTTCGCGTCGATTAGGCAGCGCAATATCAGGGCGTATAAAGATATCCGACACATTGTAAAAGATACGGTTCGCCCCTCGCTTCGAACGTTCGTTTTGGAATAAATAATTCAGTGTGAGTGACACCAACGCCTCCTCTACATTCCTATCACCTCCCGTGAACCTCCCGCATTCCTGACCACTCACTTCGCGTCTCTATCGGGACGGATCCCGACATTCCCTCCGTGCGATCACGGTTACCCTACGCACGCGCGAACAAATTTGGTCCTTCGAGCCGGATCGGAGTGAGTTTTAAATTTGCGGTCACGCGGAGGTGATTCGAGTGATTTACGTGATAATCCATGTCGCTCACCATGGCGGACATTCTTGAGAGGCAAAGAACGATCTAGAGGATGATCGAACGTGCCCTCGAGAACTTCAAAAAAATTGGAAAGGGCAATCTGACCACGGCGAAGATTCGTTCCCGCATCCTGCTTCTCAAGGACAATTGGAGCCAATTCGTGACTGGGCATGCTGCCTTGAAGGAAGCAATTCCCAAGGTCAAACGAGAGGAGTTCCCGTACTTCAGCGAGGACCATTTCGAGAGAGCCCAGGATGCCTACCTCAACGCTCTGGACTACATGGCGGATTGCTTAGAGGAGCTCGAGCCGACTGTGAGTCCGAACCATTCAAGTACCTTCTACGTCGACCGACGTCAGGATGCGCCCGCGGATGCGCCCGCGACTGCACCCGCGTTTTCGTTGCAGCATCTCCCTCCCATTCAATTACCGCCGTTCGATGGTAAACCCGACGAGTGGGCACAGTTCCGCGATCGGTTTACTACGTTGATTCGCGACAATAAAGACTTGAATGATTTCGCTCGCATGCACTTCCTATCCTCGTGTTTAAAAGGCCGCGCCGCGGAATGTATTACGCATCTTCCTATTACCGCGGAAAATTTTGAAATCGTGTGGGCCGCGTTAACTTCGCGCTACGAGAACAAGCGGTGCACACTTAACATTCATCTCTCCGCTCTGCTCGGTCTTTCTAGCGTACCGCGTGAATCGGCTTCCAAGTTGCGATCTTTGTATGATAGGGTTAGGGCCGCTCTAAAATCCTTCCCGAATTTAGATCGTACTACCGACAACCTCTGGAACGATATGCTCGTGTACCTTGTCACGCAGAAACTCGATCCGATCACGCGGAAGGCTTGGAATTTACAGGAAAGCGGTCGCGACGATTCGCCTACGTACGACGCTCTTGAACGCTTTCTCGAACATCGCATTCGCGCATTGGAAAACAACGCAACCGGCGCCCCCGTAAAGCCCGGCGCAAAACCCGCTCCATCCGATCGCGTTCACGCTGCTACCGCGTCAGCAAACGTGCCGCCAAAATGCCCGCTGTGCGACACGCCCCATTATTTAAATTCCTGCGTTAAGTTTAGGGAAAAGAATCCAAATCAACGTCGAGAAATGGTGAAGCAGCAAAAACATTGTTTCAATTGCTTGAGCGAAAAGCATACCGTTATGTCGTGCAAAAGCAAATTCTCATGTCGAGTGTGCAAGAAACGGCATCATTCGCTTCTCCATCTCGATTCGGATTCTTCTTCCAGCGCCCCCGAAGCGGCGTCACCTAGTTGCTCGTCGTCTGTCGCTCCGGCTGAAAAACCCGAGGTGAGTTCTCTTACCGCTTTGACCGCGCCGCGACGTCGAACGCATGTACTCCTCGCGACCGCGTGGGTAACGGTGCGGACGCCGTCGGGCCGCACCGCCGTCGTGCGAGCCCTGCTCGACCAAGGCTCCGAAATGACCTTTATTTCTGAGTCATTGGCGCAACTCCTGCGAGCAAAACGCCGTCGCATGCCCATCTCCGTCACCGCCGTCGGTGGTGTACACGCCGGCACTGTTAAACATGCGACACAGATATTTATTTCCCCGCGTAACGCTTCTACTTATTCCACTGACGCGCTCATTCTCGGCTCGTTAACCACTTACGTGCCAAAGCGCGGTGTAGACATTTCGGCGTTCACGCATCTTTCGGATTTATCGTGGGCCGACCCGGATCCGACAAGCTTCGATCCTATTAGTATTATCATTGGGGCTGATCTATACAGTGCTTTACTTCGTGGCGGCGTCCGCCAAGGAGACGTCGGCCAGCCGATCGCCCAAAACTCCGTTCTTGGCTGGATTATTTCCGGACCGATTGATGTTCCCGCGGCGAGATCCCCGTCGCATTCATCCGTACAGAGCTCTCACGCCAGTATCGCCACACACCAAATTTCGTGTTCTCCTGCTCTCGAGGATGAGCTTCGTCGTTTTTGGGAAGTCGAGGAACTTCCACGCCAATCTATTCTCTCGCCGCAAGAGAGACAATGCGAAACGCATTTCCGAGAGACTCATTCTTGCGATGCTGATGGGCGGTATATCGTTCGCCTTCCGTTTAAATCCTTTCCCCCTCTCGATATCGGAGCGTCGCGTCTCCAAGCCGAGCGTATGTTAAACACGTTAACGCGGCGGTTTAAAAACAATTCGACATTGGCAAGCGAATATCGAAACTTTCTCGCGGAATATGAACGTCTCAATCATATGCGACCTTCGTCTCAACCGCGGAGCGAAACCATGCAGTGCGTTTACATTCCGCATCACGGAGTAATCCGAGAAAATAACGCTACCACCCCTCTCCGCGTTGTGTTCAATGCATCAAGCGCCACTTTCAACGGGTCTTCGTTAAATAACCATTTACTCGCCGGCCCAAAATTACAAACCGACATTACGTCAATTTTATTGCAATGGCGACGATACCGATTCGTATATTCCTCCGATATCGCGAAGATGTATCGCCAAATTCGCGTCGATCAACGCGATATCAATTACCAACGCATTTTATGGAACGCAACACCGCATGAACCGCCTACTGACTACCAGCTGTTAACAGTCACGTACGGTATGTCCTGCGCGCCCTTCCTCGCCCTTCCTCGCCCTTCGCGTTTTGAAACAACTCGTCGACGACGAAGGTCACCGATTTCCGCTCTCGGTATCTATTCTACGCGAGAACATTTACATCGACGATATTCTATTCGGCGTAGACAACGCGGAGTTCATTTGATAAGCGCGAGATCAAGTAATCGCTCTCCTGAAATGCGGCGGATTTGATTTAAGAAAATGGGCAAGTAATTCGCCCGATCTCCTCGCGGATCTTGATCCCGCCACTCTGAGTTCGGCAGGCAAAAAACCTTTCTCCCCTGACGAACAAATCAAAGTTCTCGGGTGGAATCCTACCACCGATATTTTTGAATTCAGCGTTGCACTTTCGAGCCCCGTTCCATCTAGCAAACGTATTTTGTCCGCTATTGCAAAACTGTACGACCCTCTCGGATGGGTCACTCCGGTAATTATAACCGCGAAAATTCTTATGCAGCAATTATGGCGACAGAAATTAGATTGGGATGATACGCTTCCCCCTATCCTGTTGTCTCGGTGGGAAGATATTTATTCTCGGTTCGTGCATTTAAAAAATTTGCAGATCTCGCGATGGTGCGGACTCGGATCGGATGTTGAATCCGCTGAGATACACGGTTTCGCCGACGCGTCAAACACTGCTTACGCTGCTGCCGTGTATCTCAAGGTTGTTTCGTTGGGACAAACTACAATTTCCTTGCTAGTCGGTAAATCAAAGGTCGCGCCGTTAAAACCGCTAAGCGTGCCACGACTAGAATTATCCGCTGCGTTACTACTGGCTCGACTTGTCAATTTCATGCGCGAATCACCCGGTTACAGCAATCTTCCGTACTTTTGTTGGACGGACTCCATAATCGTCCTCGCGTGGGTGACTCAGCATCCGTCGCGCTGGAAGACATTTGTTGCCAATCGCGTCAATGAGATTCAGTCTCGTCTTCCAAACGGGAAATGGCAACACGTCTCAACAGAAAACAATCCCGCGGACTGTGCTTCGCGCGGCCTACTCGGCAACAAAATTGTCAACCACGACCTGTGGTGGCACGGACCATCTTGGCTGCGCCTTGATGCTTCCGCATGGCCTTGCTCCGACGCTCGACTACCTCCACAAGCTCCATTGGAGGAAAAGGTGATAGCCTTGCAATGTTCTCCACCGATCGACACTTGGGATCTCACGACGCGATATTCCTCATAGCCTAAATTAATTCGCGTCACCGCCTATATTTTGAAATTCGTACGCTTATGCCGTCGCTCCTATTCTAACGACAATTCATTGTCGTCCTCCTCAAAAACACTTATTATTTCCGCATCGGACTGCAACGATGCACGAATATTTTGGTTAAAAAAGATTCAATCGAGCACATTTCCGGCTGAAATACATTCTCTGGCCAACAATCATCCTCTCTCGTCTAAATGCTCGATTATCGCTCTCCGGCCGTTCCTTGATAAGGACGGAATTCTACGCGTGGGTGGGCGATTGACTAAGGCCCCCTTGTCATTTTCTGTTCGGCACCCGATTCTCCTAGCGACTCATCCATTGGTGTCGCGAATTGTAACTCAAGCTCATCTACGGGCATTGCATGCCGGACCTCAGCTCACGATAAGTTTGTTACGTCGCGATTTCTGGATTCTCCGCGCTCGTAACATCGTAAGATCCATAATTCATAACTGTGTCGTATGTACGCGCGAACGCGCCGCGATTCCTACCCAACTAATGGGTAACCTTCCCGAGGCTCGTGTGTCGGCGTCTGCTCGTAGTTTTTTGCATTGCGGGATAGATTATGCTGGTCCCGTGCAGATTCGCGCCTCTGCGGGTCGAGGCATTATATCGCGTAAAGCCTATATCGTCCTTTTCATTTGTCTAGCGACCAGAGCGATACATTTAGAGTTAGTCGGAGATTACTCCACCTCGGCTTTTTCAAACGCTTTTTCCCGTTTTTGCGCACGTCGCGGCCTTCCCCAAGCCATGTATTCTGATAACGGAACAACGTTTGTCGGAGCTGATCGCGAGATGACCAAAGCGTACAGAGCGGCTGTGCGCGATCATAATTTTTTAAATTTAACCGCATCCGATAATGTGACGTGGAATTTCATTCCACCATCTGCTCCGCACTTCGGCGGCTTGTGGAAGGCCGGCGTACGAAGCGTTAAAAACCATTTGCGTCGCGTATTAGGCACTCATAGGCTTACCTTCGAAGAATTCACAACTTTGTTATGCAGGATCGAAGCCTGCTTAAATTCACGTCCGATCGCGCCTCTTTCGAATACGCTTGACGATTACGAATATTTAACTCCGGGTCATTTTTTGGTCGGATCCGCTCTTATTGTAAATCCGGAACCATCGCTTCTTCAACTCAACGAGAACCGCCTCTCGCGATGGCAACTCGTGCGACACATCACCGAGCGATTTTGGAAGTTATGGTATAATGATTACGTTACCACCTTGCAACAACGAACAAAATGGCGACAAGTCAAGCCGCAACTTCAGGTCGGTCAACTCGTTCTCTTACAAAACTCCATGTTACCTCCATGTAAGTGGGAGCTTGGCCGAGTGACACAATGTCACGCCGGGTCCGACGGATTAGTTCGCGTAGTTACTGTCAAAACAGCCACGTCCGAGTATCAACGACCTATCGTTAAACTATGCGTTCTCCCGATTGATAGCGAGGCGTCGAGCAACTAATTGCGTTTTTTAATTTATTAGTTCTGTTAGTTCCTAAGTTAGATTTAAGCGTTCTCCGATTAATTCTATGTTACTTGTTTTATCCGCGTTTAGTCATGTAATTTCTACTGTATTGCGTCATGGCGGGCGGAAGGGAACTCCGCAATTTTATTCTGATGTAACGACGTTTCGGAATTAACCACTTAATTCCGAGGCGAGCGGTATGTTCGAGACTATAACCATTATTTTAGAGTTTTAACATTTCCCCTTTTTATCGGTTCTGTTTTATCCGCGAGTAGTGAGAGCTCCTGACAGCCATCGAGCTCCTGGTAGTTCATTTCTTCGATGCACCGAGTTGCGCAGCGCTGTCACTAGCTCCTCACGCGCGCGATTTTCGTTTGCTCTCATCGCCGGTAACTATGCATCTCGGTAACTATGCAAATAAACATGCCCAAAAAGGGCACGTCCAAATCCATGCCCAAATAAATCTCGATATCGGTTCCCTACCGCCCCTTTTCTCGCCTCCGATCGTAATTGTTTTACGATGCATAATTCTTCAGTCTCTCGCAGCCCGGCACTTAAATCAGATCGTCCAGCCGATCTCTCCCGTCTTCCGCCGATCCTAGCTGCGGGGATTCACTTCCGCCTTTCCCTATCATTCGCGCCGTGATAGTGCGAGTGAATTATTAGTTAATCCGCTCCTGCCAAGTATTTCTTAATTTTCATAGCCGCGTGAATGTTGTGAGTGTATTACATCCACGCCGGGGGCTGCGTCTTTTCTGACACTGGCTATTGCTCTTTTGACTTCACTGGTAATTATTGTTGAGTCGGTTTGTCTGTGTACTTATGACCCTGTCGATTTTTTGGACCGGTACCCAGTCCAATTCATATGTTTCTATTGCTTGTTTAATTTCAGTATCTTTGTCCTTAGTTTGCTATTTGTGCCATTCAATGCATCTTTTAGGGTTTCTAAAGACGTTGATTCTCTTCCAAACATATGAAATACTGTGCTTAATATTTATACTCTCTATAAATGCTTCCAGGGCTTTCTTTTTTTTGTGTTTGATGAGTACTCTTGTTTCAGCCGTTTTTTTTTTCCTATATGCTATGAAGTCTGTTAGGGTTTTAGTGCGGCAGAATTTTTTTAAAATCAGCTTTCTTTGTTCTATGGCCTCCTGGCACTCCTTATCCCACCATGGTTTGTTTTTTGTTGTGTCTGGCTTTTTGTTTTTTCTATTATTTTCGTCTAGGTTGTGTGAATTGTTGTTCTTGTTGTTCTTATTTATTGTTACTTTATCTAAATTGTCATTATTATTATTATTTCTTTTTTTTCTTATTGCCCGTGATGATTGTGACAGCTCATACTTTTTGTGAGTATCTCATATAGTGTCCAGGCATCTGCCTGTGTGTTGACAATATCGTGGTATGCATTATCCATTTCAGACTTGTATTCATCCCATCTCTATTAGTTTTCTTGATGTATACTTTCGTGTTGCTATTTTGCATTCAATCGGAAAATGGTCCGAACCCCATGTATCTTCCAGTTGTTTATGAGTTAGTTTGTTGCAGACGTTTGCGGTACATATAATAAGATCTAGGTTTAATGTATTTGTGTCTGGTGTTCCCACATAGGTTCTAGTGTCAGTATTAATAATATATAAATTATTGTCAAGGCATATTTCGGCCAGCTTACTTCCATTACTGTCTGCATTATCACAATTCCATGTCTTGTTGTGAGCGTTGAAATCGCCCACAATGATAGCTTGTTCTTCGTTAAATTGCTTAAGGAAAGTATTTCATTGCCTGTGGTTTAGGAGGATGCCTGGTTTCCTGTATACGGTGATGATAGAGATGCGAGAGCTGCTGTGCTATGTCTTTATTATAATATCCGTTGCTTTTGTATGCGGTGGTTGGTACTGTATTTTTCTTACTTTATACGGTATTTGGTTCTTGATGCAGATGGCGACACCTCCCGCTCCTATGTGGCGACTAGCCATGCGCATCTATGTATCGCATGACCCGCGCCTACGTGGCGCTGTGGGTCCTTCTTCTTCCGGCGGGAAGATAGTCCGCCATTGGTCTCGCGATCAGCTACACGCCTTACCGGCGTGCTCCGTATTATCTTTACTCCGTCTAATAAACGTTGTTGCCGTTGACTCCAGTGTCCTGTTATTTACCCGGTAACACACGGAAGTCGTAGGGACTTCCGTGCGACGATCCCTCACACGATCTTAATTTAATTACGCCACGTGCGTGATAACATTCATACTTATCCCTACAATTGGTGACCCCGACGTGATGTGCGCGGGAAAATTGTCGCGAGTGAAAGCTACGGAGTGCGTGAAGGCGGACTCATTCCTCCGGAGCCTTACTTAACCGGAGGGCTCGGCGAAGTCGTCGCAGCGTCCTTCTCAGGACGCTCGATCTAGACATACCGGCGCCGGCCTCGCGCCAGGCGAGCGCGCGCGCGGCGATATTTTTGTGTCGCGTGGGTGCAGTCTCTCCACCCTTGTGCACCGTTGCCTGCAGTTTGGGCCCCGCAGCAACGTTCGGCGCGCTACGCCGCGTCAAGAAATCCGTCCTCCGACGGTCGTGCGCGAAGCACGTATTCGAGAAATCCGTCTTCCGACGGTCGTGCGCGAAGCACGTATTCCAGAAATCCGTCTTCCGACGGTCGTGCGCGAAGCACGTCTTCGCCGGGAAGGACCTGGTGTTTGGGGACGCGCGCGCAGCTCGAATTTCCACCACGTGGAGAGCGCCCCACGGACCGCCATTTTGGGGGTGACTCCGGCCATCGTCATCGTCTCCGTTGCGGCGCAGGGACAGTCTGGGCCACTGCCTCTGCGGTCATCTTCCCGGTACCCTTATTTTTGTTCGATACTGCGTGGATTATCGTGAGAGATTCTTTTGGTCTCCGATAATCCTCGCAATGGCGTCATCGCGCTAGATAGTCTAATTTTTGTAATTCTGGCGTTTCTCAGCGTTAGCGCGCTTTCATTTTTTTGTCGGGTTGACGCGTTCCTGTTGCTACGCGCGTTAGTTACTCCCTTGTTTCCTAGCCCGTGGCCGCTTACGCCTTGCTCGTGCGGCATCTGTTTCTCGGGCGACATTTCTTTTGTCACCACGCGCATTGCCATACGGCCTCGCGCGTGGTCCTAGGGTTCGAGGAGGCGTTTCGTTTCTGTTCTTTTTGATCGTTCGCGCGTCGCGCTCGCATTTCGTTCGAAAATGCCTAACAAGGTAGACCGCATGCTACAGGCGGAGCTCGCTGCGCTGCGCGACGAGAACGCCCGACTCCGGAGCGCTCAAGAGGCCCAGCAAGCCGCCGACGTCGCGGCGCCTGGGAGTGTCGCGGCGCTGTATCGGCAGCCTAAGATCGCGAACTTCTGTCGCGACAACCCCGCGATCTGGTTCGTTCAGGCCGAAATAACTCTGAGAAACGCCGGAATCAGGAATTCGGTGACGAGGGCGGATTTCATCGCCGAAAAACTAGACTTACAAGCGCTCCAGACCGTCCAGGACTTGTTGACGGCGGAGCCGCGTCCCGCGGATATTTACGAGCAGATCAAGGCTCGACTGATCGCGACGTACGGTAGCTCGTCGGAATCGCGTCTGCGACAATTGATTAAGGGTCAGGTTTCGACCTGCGGCAAGCCGTCGCTCATATTAACGCGCCTTCGCGCATTAGACTCGGGCTGCTCGGAGGACGTATTGCGGACCGTTTTTTTGGATCAGTTGCCGGCTTCGTGCCGGGCTGTTCTCATGGTTTCTGAAGTCTCCGACCTGAATCGATTAGCCGTTATGGCAGACAAGTTCGTCGAAGCTTCCGACGCGGGAGCTGGTAATGTCGCCGCAGTCGCCGCGGGCGCGCCCGCTAAGGGCCGTAAACGGGAGAAATCCGCTGCTCCTCTGAGCATAGACGAGAGACTTGAGAAACTCACTAAGCAGTTACAAGCTCTGAGCAATAGAGTCGATAAATTTAGTCGAGCGCGTTCGACGTCGCGCAAGCGAAATGCGAATAGAAAGGGTGACGCGGCAGCGAGTTCGGACAAGCAGTCCGGCTACTGCTACGTTTATCGTAAATACGGCTCGAAGGCAACGTCTTGCCGAAAACCGTGTACGTGGAAGGACGAAGGCGACTCGGAAAACTAGAGCGCCCGTCCCGCGCGGAGACGGTTCGGGACGAGGGGGCGACACAAAGCCGTCTGCACGTTTACGATCGGACTTCCGGTCAACGTTTTCTGGTTGACACGGGCGCGGAGATTTCGATACTCCCCGCCTCGTTACGCGATCGGTCAGCTCCTTCCGAGCTTCAACTCTTTGCCGCGAATAACACCAAGATAAACACTTATGGTGAACGCCGTCTTACTCTTGACTTAGGCTTGCGCCGCCCAATCACGTGGTGTTTCCGAGTCGCTGACGTACCGTATGCCATCCTCGGCGCGGATGTGCTTTCGCATTATAAGCTAATCGTTAACTTACACGGGCGTCGGCTTGTCGACAGCGTCACGTCTCTTGCGACCATCGGCCGGGTATTGAACGTCCCCGAAACCAAAATATCGATGGTTGACAATAGTTCTACCTTCGCGGACATCCTGGCGAAATTTCCGCAGGTTATTGGTTCCGCGAAATCGGCTTCCCCCGTCGCAGGTGCTGTCAAACACCATATTTTGACTACCGGTCCTCCATGCACGGAGCGGCCTCGTCGGCTTCCTCCCGACAAATTAAAAGCGGCTAAGGCCGAAATAAAACGTCTTATGGAGTTGGGCATTTGCAGGCCTTCCTGTAGCCCGTGGGCTAGCCCGGCGCACTTGGTGCGCAAGAAAAGCGGCGAATGGCGTTTTTGCGGTGACTACCGTCGCCTTAATGCCGTGACTATCCCGGACAAATACCCAATTCCATATTTACACGATTTTTCCGCCAACCTGTTGGGGAAAAACATTTTCTCGTCCCTTGACTTATTCAAAGCCTACCATCAAATCCCGGTGGCCGAGGCTGACATTCCGAAAACGGCGGTGATAACCCCGTTCGGCTTATTCGAGTTCGTGTGCATGACTTTCGGTTTGCGGAATGCCGCTCAAACTTTCCAGCGGTATATCCATCACGCGCTGAGAGACTTGGACTTCGCTTTTGTATACATAGATGATATCCTTATCGCCTCCTCCTCCGAAGAGGAGCATAGGGAGCATCTACGCATAGTCTTGCAAAAACTCAAAGAATTCGGGTTAGTAATCAACCCGTCGAAATGCATTCTTGGCGTGCCGGAAATTACGTTTCTCGGACATCTCGTCAATAAAGATGGCATCAAGCCTTCCTCGGAAAAAGTTGCTGCCATCAGCAACTTTCCGAAACCGCATACCGTTGCGGACTTACGCCGTTTTCTCGGTGCAGTAAATTTTTACAGACGTAGTCTTCCACATGCTGCCCGTGTGCAGGCACCTTTACATGTCTATCTTACCGATTCGCGTAAGAACGACAAGCGTGAAATTTCTTGGACTCCCGAGGCTGAAACCGCGTTTGCTACAACAAAATCTGACCTGGCTAACGCCGCGTTGTTGGCTCACCCTTCCGCTTCGGCAGAAACTCGTCTTGTTTCGGATGCTTCGGATTTTTCGATGGGGGCCGTCCTCGAGCAAAAATTTCCTGAGGGTTGGAAGCCTCTGGCTTTCTTTTCACGTAAATTTACGCCCGCCCAAAGGAATTACAGTGCGTATGATCGCGAACTTACTGCTATCTATGAGTCCATTAAATTTTTCCGACACTTCCTCGAAGGTCGCATCTTCAAAGTCCTTACGGACCATAAACCTCTTGTTTATGCCTTTAATCAGCGTGCTGATAAGGCTTCTCCGAGGCAAGCTCGACAGCTGTCATTTATAGCTCAATTCACTACAGCGTTCGAATATCTTGCAGGTTCGGACAACGTAGTTGCCGATAGCCTTTCTCGAATCGAGGCTCTCCGCCTCCCAGTTGAGATCGAGTTGGTCGACCTTGCCGCTCAGCAAAGAGAGGACGAGGAGCTTAAGCATTTGCTGGCCTCCAACTCTTCTTCTTTAAAGCTTAAAAAATTAATTTGGGGAACTTCTAACACGGAGCTCTACTGCGAATTGTCAGGGAACTCGATACGGCCCTACATTCCGGTATCTCTAAGAAGACAGGTCTTCGACCTTTTCCATAACCCCGCGCATCCTAGCGCGAAGGTTACTGATCGTGTCATCCGACAACGTTACATTTGGCCTAACCTTTCTCATGACGTTACAGATTGGGCAAGCAAGTGCATTGATTGCCAACAAAGCAAGGTTTCCCGACATGTCAAGCTCGAGCCCGCGCAGTTTACCGCGCCAGATGGGCGCTTTGATCATATTCATTTAGATATCGTCGGACCTTTGCAGCCCAGTAACGGTTTCACGTATTGCCTGACCATGATCGACCGCTTCTCTCGCTGGCCAGAAGCGATTCCTATCGCAGATATTACTGCTCAAACGGTGGCTAAAGCGTTTTATGCGAATTGGATCGCTCGATTCGGTGCACCTCGTATACTTACGACTGATCAAGGCACTCAGTTCGAGTCGCAACTCTTTTCGGCCCTGCTCAAATTCATAGGTTGCAGACGGATTCGCACTACGGCATATCACCCTGCGTCTAACGGCATGGTCGAACGTTGGCACCGTTCATTGAAGGCGGCCATTATGTGCCATGACTCTCCCAATTCGACTAAGGTTCTCCCGACCGTTCTACTTGGTTTACGTACGCACGTACGTCTCGACACCAAAGTCTCGCCTGCCGAGTTTCTCTACGGCACCGTCTTAAGAATCCCTGGTGAATTCTTTCTCCAGGAGGATTTCTCTCCGGATCCTCAGATCTTTGTCGAGGATTTCCTGCAGCACATGCGTCGGGTGAAGCCAGTTCCGGTCGCGCATCACTATAAAAAACGCGCATTTGTTTTTAAGGATCTATTTTCTTGTTCTCACGTTTTCTTACGCAAGGACAACGTTAAGAAGCCCTTGGAGCGACCGTACTCCGGCCCCTACAAGGTGCTCAAACGTACCACCGACAAAGTTTTTTCTATTGAGGTCAACGGCAGACCTGTGTCAATTTCCGTTGAACGTCTTAAACCCGCGCACCTCTTACCCGGCGATTCAGACGATCCTCCGTTAGTTAAGGTTCCGTCATCGTCCGAGCAAGCGGATAAGACTCCGACCTCTGTAAATCCTCCTCAAGGATCTCTTAAAACGTACTCCGGTCCAAAGAAAAAAGTGCAATTCAAGTTGTAACATTAAAGACTGTGAGAATTCCGTCACTAAGTATATAGTCTTGCGTGCGCTAGTTTTAAGTCCACATTTTTGTATTAGTCTTAAGCGTTTTGTTCTTGTATCAATTAGTATTCTTTATTGTTCCGTCTAGTCTGCGTCTACTCATTAGTTCTAAGCAACGTTACGTTCAAAGAATTTCTATTTTCTAGTACCTTTCGTACTCAAGTTGCGTCTACTCTCTAGTTCTAAGCAGCGTTACGTTTAAGAAATTTTATACCTCTTCGTTTTGCAATCGCATTCAACCTGCGTATACTACATAGTTGTAAGCAGCGTTAACTTGTAAAAGATTGTTCCTACCGCAACGAATTGTGATATTATTTATAGCCACTTAAGTGCCTATTGTAAACATTCTCTCCATCGTTAACACTCGGGGGGGAGTGTGTGGCGACTAGCCATGCGCATCTATGTATTGCATGACCCGCGCCTACGTGGCGCTGTGGGTCCTTCTTCTTCCGGCGGGAAGATAGTCCGCCATTGGTCTCGCGATCAGCTACACGCCTTACCGGCGTGCTCCGTATTATCTTTACTCCGTCTAATAAACGTTGTTGCCGTTGACTCCAGTGTCCTGTTATTTACCCGGTAACACACGGAAGTCGTAGGGACTTCCGTGCGACGATCCCTCACACGATCTTAATTTAATTACGCCACGTGCGTGATAACATTCATACTTATCCCTACACCTATACTGTTGTTGTCTTCATTTGCTCTGTCGTTTCTTTGAATCTGGAAGCCCGGGAGGTGCCAACTGTCTTTACCTTTGAGTTTGGTTTTCGTGATACACAATATTTCTGTGTTTTTGCTCTGCTGTCTTATTTCTTCTTTTTTACCTTTAGTGCCTTTGGCGTTCCAAATTGTGAAGATCATTGCCTGTTCATCGGTCTTATTTGGCTTTGTTTCTTCTTGTGTATTGTTCTGTATGATTGCTGCCTTTAATAATTCGTAATTTCTTTTAGAGTTTGTTTTTCTTCTTTAGAAGTAGAGCTGTTTCTGATTAATTTTATCATTTCATCTATTATGTTCGGTTCCTTATTGGTTGGGTCTTTATTTTCCTTAGGATTCAAGTCCTTAGGCTGTGGTTGTGTTTGTTGAGAGTCCTTCTTTTTCCAATATGCTGTTGAGGTTGAAGGTTTATCCCATTCTTCTTCTTGTTTTTTGTTTGTATAATCCGTTGTTATCCATGGGGGTTGTTTTGGTATTTGTTCTCTTTCATGTGTATCTTTAAATTGATTTTTGGCTGGCGTAGTATGATATCTTCTTTCCGTATAGATATTATCCCTTTCTCTTGTTACTTCTTGTTCTTTTCTCCTGATGTATGTTTCTTTTGGTTTATTGCTTACAACTGCATCCCTATAATCTGTCTTTTGTAGCTGTACGTCTTTTCTAGCTGTTATTATTGGGATTTTTTTTCTGCAGCATATCTCAAGACTTGTCTTTGAGTTATATATGTGGTGCACTTTCTATCCGTTGCTTTATGATTGCATCCGCAATTAAGGCATTTTGGTGGGTTGTTGCATTTGCCGTGAAATGGTTCCCCGCACACTAGGCACATTTTGGTTTTGTTTCTGCATACTGCTTTTATGTGTCCAAATCTGTAACAGTAAAAGCATTGTTTGACGTCTAATATGAAAGGTCTTATTTTAATGCTCGTTATACCTCCATACATAGGAAGGTTACTAGGCAGCATGCTTCCCTTAAATGTCACTAAAATATTTGTAGGATTGATGATAATGAATGTGACTTAGAAGTGTAGGGAATATAATATGGTTTATTAGTAGAGTTACACGAGATGTGAGCCCTTCGGATGGCTAGCAACGACTGCTCGGGTGTCACTCTGCTCCCGGTTTTATAATCGCCAATTCGGAAAAACAAGATACCGACAAAGAATAATTGCGTTTCTTTGTAGCGGCCCGCTAAGAGATCGCGGTTGCCGACGCACCGCTAAGATACTGCCGCTAAATGGATCGCCGTTGCGACGCACTTCTATGATCCTACCGCTAAACGGACCGCCGTTGCGACACACTCTTATGATCCTATCGTCAATGGATTACCACCGCGACATGGACACATCAAACGAAAACGCACGAGCAATTGTCTTAAAACTAATTTTCCTACATATTTTGTGTTACCTGACTCTCCATATGCTTTTTTTCCTTACTAAACCTTTTAGCGATGAGCCTTTGTGCTATGTTTTATTTTTAGTTATTTTGAAAGAAAGAGAGGAAGAAACACTATTGACAATTAAAGTAAAAAAAGAATGGATAAAAGAAAAGAGTGAATGGTGAGGAGAGAAATATATATATATATATATATATATATTGTTGCGTCGAGTCGCCAAAAGATACTCCGCGCACACACACTCACTCGCGTCGAAAGGAAATCAATTCACTTAAAGATCTCAAGAACTTTATTGCTAAATGAACTCAAACAGAGAAAGCGCGTGACACGTCCTCCACGGCAGGAGTCCGACGTTAAACTGTCTACAATTCCTATTTACAAATATTTCCCGGCAACCAGCCGTTTAATTCATTTATTTCAATAACAAATTCTTCCCGGCAACCGGCCGATCGAAAATATCGATCGGTCCGTCAGCTGACTGGCGCTTCAGGGATGTATCGGGCGACACGCGGCACGCAACAATATATTATAATTAATCTCAGTGCTTGGAATTTACAGAGTGCTCAACAGAATATGTGGACCTTGAAGGTATGAAATAACGTAATTTTTCCCTAAATAATGATAGGATGAAGTTAACGGTTTATTTTTTCTGTCAGGAAGTATTTGTAGTTATAATTTTATTCTAAAAAATACTAGTGTGGCTCATAGACCTTATATAAATATGGACTGGCAATTGCCTACAGTTTATGTATAGAAAACGGTGTCCAGAAGAGAAGCGAGAGAGAAACAGACTTTTTAGTACTTTTTTCTCTAAAGTTACCGGAATTAACTATCGCGCATGTCAGCGCAACATATGCATACATACATACCCAGCAAACACAAAGTTACATGTAATGTGCTTGTTAGTTGTAATTTCCCACTCAATAATATAATTGTAATATAACACACGTGTTATATTACAATTTCCATATAGAAATAAAACCTCCAATAAACGTCCATTAGATGTCTGCCATGGAAGATTTAAACTTCCAGTGGACGTCCATTAGACGTCCAATATAGAGCCATTAGAAATTCATAGTTCCGCACTGCGTACGTTTATTAGACCTCCATTAGACGTCATCAAAGAGGTCTATTAGACGTTGTATGGATTATTGATAGAGGCTTTACGAAACCTCGGTGGATGACTGGCGGATGTTTTGTGGATCATTAGTAGAGGCTTTATGGAGCCTCAATAGATGATTGACGAAATAAGAATTTAAAAAAAAATTTCATTTTTTAAAATTATTTTTATCAATGTTCTCGAACAAATCTGTCGAATCAAATAGATTTCTTGACCGGATGGAAGGGCACTAAAGTTTATTTGCGCACTGATTCTACATGATTATTTCTTTGACTCACTAACTAATTAAGATCCATTTTCATAGTTGGCGCATTTTCTTCATATCATTACTTTTGTAGAGAATATATATTTTTTTGTTTTTTGGGGGGAAAAGGAAAAAAGATAATTTTATTAAAATTTCATACATTTGTAGTGCCAAATTAAAATTATTTTGTACAAAAATAGGTTTTTGCGAGCGTTTTTTGCGCGCGTATACTTGGTGCTTTTTTACTTTTTTTTTTAAATTAAACAAATAAACGGCTCCCTTTGTAGCATAAAGTATAAAATGTGTATTTTGTATAAATATATGTGTTGCTTGTATTATATCATCAAAAAATTACATGTTAACAATTAATAAACTTGATTGGTACACGGTTACCCTGACACAAAAGTTTCTGCAATGTTGCAGAGACATAACACTGAAATGTTGAAACTATTGCAGTAACGTTACGTTATATCTCTGCAATGTTTCTGTAAGATTGCAGCAATGTCAAAATGTCCGCTTTGATCTGCAAAAACGTTTCTGAAATATTACGGAAATATGTTGTGGCAGCTTTCGGTTAGATCTCTGCAATGTTTCTGTAAGGTTGCAGCAATGTCAAAATGTCCACTTTGGTCTGCAAGAACGTTTCTGAAATATTACGGGAACATAACTATCCTAGGTAGTAAAAATCGCCGTTATTTTGATGTTTTAGAAAATATTTTGGGTACATGTCCTATATATGCAGCACTTCCATTATGAAAATATTGAAAAAACATAATTATAATGTAAAAAAAAAATAAATTTACGTTGCTTCTCAACAAGCATCGTTGTCACTCTGGCATTGCCTAACTTCTACGGTGACCCATCCAACTCTGAACCGCCTTCGACACTGCTTGACTTCGAAGATCGTACGCAACCTAGCATTTCGCGATGATCCATGAACACTTGATGCTCATGAATACATATTTATTTGTTACAGATCAGTTCAATAGATGTCAGAAACATGAAACGTATAGTTAAATAATATTTATAAATAAATATAAATATATATGTATAAATATACAGTTTTTTAATTGATTTTTACATGTGCGAAATAACATGTGGAATAACTTATAAAAATGTTTTTGTTGTTTTTTTCATAAAACTAAATTATATCCCAGACAGCACACAATATTTATAAAATATTTACAAAATATTTATAATGATTTATAATTTATTTGAATATTTTATAAATATTTATCCAAATATTTTATAAATATTTTTGTGATCTTGGATTTGACAGATCATTAAGATTTAGCATAAATATTATAAAAATATTTATAAAATATTTATAAATATTTACAAAATATTACTTGTACAAATCTTTATTTTTTATTTACCATAAATAATTTATATATAATTATATATTTATTTACTATAAACACATCTATAACCCACATGCATATATATGAGAATGCCATGACATGAGACGTAACTTGCATAATGCTTTTTGGCGTTGTACCCGCGTTGCCGAGAATGTGCGCCAAACATATCATATAAAAGGTTTCAGAAATTTTGTATTTGTAATATTACAAAATACTATATTGCAGATACATTTCAAAAGTAAAGTTTCAATTAAGATGATTGCAGAAATGTTGCAAATGTAATGTTTACAAAAAAGGTAGTCTTAGAAATATTACAAATGTAATGATACACAATTGAAACATTGAAACGTCTCTGCAACATAACTGAAACTCTGTGCCATCAGAGTAAATATGCACAAGTCTTTTGAGAGATATATTCTTTCCTCACAAAGTTAGTTCGAATTATGCTGTATGATTATAACAAAATTGTAAAATTCAACAAGCAATTGTCATGGTCAATAATAAAAACTTATTGTGTTTTTGGAAGATGAATTTGTTGTTTGCTTATTGCTAGTCATTATCAATTGTCATTGGAAATACAAAAAAATATGTAATAAAATATTCCATTACATTTGTCAAATACTGTTCTCAAATATAAATATAAGATTGATATTCATAGTCAAATTTTATTTTAAGAAGTCGTAAGTAATACTTTTACAAATAATTATTTGTACAAATATTACAAATAAATATTTTAATACAAATTTTACTACAAAAACTTGACGCCTCTAAACCGAATAATTTGCTTTAATACAAAATTGCTTTCTTACAATTTAACTTAAATAATAAAATAATAATTATTTAAAATTACAATTTTTTACAATAGAAATCACAATGGCATTATATACGCGTAACATTATACACGTACACATGAGAGAGAGAGAGAGAGATAGATAGATAGATAGATACGTTTATTATGCCCAAGCCTAGGCTAAAGAGCAAATTGTGATTACAAAGCATAAAGTACAACGTATTTGTATAAAGCCAACGAAGCACAAGTGATATTGATTGATTTATACATAAGTAATAATGATTAATAACATAATGATTTAAATATAAAAATTATAATAATTAACAACATTCTAATCATAAATAAGAGCTAGTAAGAGTTGACAGTATTAAACTCTAATCATAAGTAAAACTAAGGTAACATAGAGATAGAACAAAATATGAGAAAAATAAGGACGCTGAGATAGACCATACAAGGAAAACGCAGTAAATGACATTTAGACAGATTCGTAAGCTAAAAGATATGCGCGAAGAAGACACTTAAAAGTATGTAGTGAAGGCGCAGATACAATATGATCAGGGAGAGAGTGCCAAAAGTAAACCGCAGATAAATGAAAGGAATTTCTATAAGCACAGGTTCGATGAGGAGGAATATGGAAAATTTGTGATGATGAAATTGTGCGATTTGATCTCCTAACTGAAGGATCAAGATGTATGAAGAGTTCACGAAGGTAGGAAGGAGACTGAAGATAAAGAATGCGGTATGTTAAGCAACCTAGAAAATACAGCCTTCTATTTTCAACAGAGAGCCACTCAAGACGACGTCTATACGATGTAATATGTTCATCGCGCCTTAAGTTGAAGATGAATCTAATACAGCAGTTCACAAGCCTCTGTAATCTAATATTCTGTTCACCAGTCAAACCATGATAAACCAAGCAACAGTAGTCTATATGAGGAATAATTAAAGTATTGACTAGTTTGATTTTAAGCGCAGTTGAGAGAGAATTTTTATTGAACTTAAGCTTATACAAGGCATAGTGAACATTTTTAGAGACCCGTAAAATGTGTTTGCTCCATGACAGGCTTGACGTAAAAATGACACCCAAGTTCCACACTTCACTAACGAAAGATAAGGGAGTGTTATCAACTATAATAGGAGGGAGAAGAGAGGTGTCAATGTTTCTAGTGTGAGGTTGACTAGCTAAGATGATTGCGTTAGACTTAGTTAGATTAATTTTGAGACCATTGTTGTTTGCATACTCAAATATAGCATTTGCATCTTTAGAGATCAATTCGAGGCCACGAAGGACATTCATAGGAGAGCAGGAAAGATAAATTTGCAGCGAACAACATATGACTGGAAAATGACAAAACATTGCCAATATCGTTTATGAAAAGTGAAAATAGCAACGGACCCAATACAGAACCTTGAGGTATACCAAGGGAAGTTGGAAGCCATTCAGAGCGATCACCAGTTTCATCTATTACAGCCTGAGATCGACCAGTTAAGTATGAGTAGAGCCAAGTGACAACTAACTCAGAAATACCAAGTACTTTTAGTTTGGTAAGAAGTCGGAGATGCGGGACGGTATCAAACGCCTTGCTAAAGTCGAATAAGACTAAAATAGTGATGAGTCCAGCATCGATCCCCGCCCTAACATCATCACAAACACGAAGTAGAGCGGATTGGGTGTTATAGTTGGACCGATATGCCGATTGCCTCGGATCCAAAAGATTATAATTATTTAAGTAGTCCACAATTTGGCCAGCGACTAACCTTTCAAGGATTTTAGACATTTCCGGTAAATTGGCAATCGGTCGAGTGTCAGACGGGGACCTAGGCTTATTAATCTTGGATAGGGGACGGATGAGAGCAAGCTTCCAGTGAGATGGAAAAACAGAGAGTTCCAATGACTTATTAAATAGATCTACAATCCAGGACGAGATACGAGGCCATGCTAAACGCAGAACATAAAGTGGAATGCCATCAGCGCCCGACGCATAAGAGTGAAGGGGGCTATGAGCAATTAGATTATATATCATGTTAGATGTGACAGGAGAGAACACAAATTCAGGACGACAAGGTGGACAGGATAAAGAAGAGATGGCAGAAGTAAATTCAGCAAAGCATAGCGGCGAAACAGAAGAAATAGAAACATAATAAGAGTTTAGCTGGGATGAGGTGAAAAAATTGAGTGGAGAACCAAAGGTGGACCTGGCGAGACCAAGTCGAGCCAGTTCCCTCCAAAGTTTGGCAGGATTGGATATATTGTCAAGGGAGGCAAGAAGAAACTCGTTCTTAGCACGCCTAATATCAGAATTCAGTTGGTTCCTGAAGTGTTTGTATCTAAGATATCCGAGCAGACTGTTGGAACGCTTGGCCTGCTTGTATAGAGTATTGCGAGCACGTAGGCGGCTCCTCAAATCCTCAGTAAGCCATCGCGCCGGCGGCCTTCTAACCACAAAAGTACGAGCCGGAGCACAAACATCAAGTGCATTGCCCAGAGCCCGGGTCAGCATTGCACTAGATTCATGAACATAAGATTCATAAGATAAACTGCTAATGACTGTAGAAGCACTGTTAACTTCAACTTTAAGAAGCTCAAGAAACTCAGAGTCCACTATACGCCCGTAACCTCTCCTCCTAATAAGGTGCTCAGTGTCAGCTTGAAATCCTATGGACAGGGCGAGAGACAGAAGGTCATGACCAGCTATAAAAGGACTAGAAGATTTCACAAAAGATACAATCTTTTCGCAATCATCAACTATGAAGACATCAAGCCATGTATCAGAGGTAGCTGTATGAAAGGTGGCTTCAGATTGGACAATATGTAGTGATAGGCCAAACATAAGATTCCGTAAATAAGTTGCCTCGAATTGATCAGTCAACAAGTTGCAATTTAGATCACCTCCGATAATTACATTTTTATACATGTGAGAAACACAGTTGAGCGACGCAACAAATTTATTAAGGTAGTAGCCTTTTGGACTTCTGTAAACGGATGCAAACAACAAAGATTCATCATTAGGTAAGCGAATTTCAATAATCAAATATTCAGGTTCGTTAATGTGATCACCGTCCGACATAGAAACAATAGAAGCTTTAAGTGATTTATGTACGTAGCAAGCTACCCCTCCCATCCATTAGGCCCACACGATCATTGCGAATTAAGAAATAATTATTTAAGGCCACTAGGGAGAAGCTCATTTACGTAAACCCTCCGATCGGAACCATTACCACAAATATCGCCCTGAACAAGCGTACGCCGCATACGCTTCTTGGTTATAACTACATCTCAAACGGCACGCGAGGTCAGAGCAACGATAACTGAAGTAGTAGATGATGCAGGCAATGGTTGAACACTGGATGCCACTGGTAGAATCCTTCTGACAACAGTCCTTGCATCCAGGATGTGGCAGGATAATTCCGGTATGTCAAGGGTCTTGAAAATATTACGTGCGCAAGTCATGGGCGACACAGACATTGCCGCCGGAACACCCGAAACAATAAGCGAGTGCTCGGTATGATTCAATGCAGAGTGATGGGCATTGATCTCATTTTTCAAATGTCGAACCTCGTCCACAAGAGTTGTACTCTGCCGCTCCAATACCGCAATTCGCTGACTATTGCGCTCAACACTGCTGGCAATGCTGTTTAACTGACTAAGTTTATTATTGAGTTCGCCATTAGTACCACGCTGTTCTTCAATGAAAGCTGCAAATCTTGCATCAGTCTCTTTAAGTTGAGCCATCAACTTGATCAGCAGCTCACTAACAGAAGTGTCTGTTGCAATGGTGTCAGTGGCAACATGCGCCTGCAATCCCGACTGAGCAACATCACTTACAGCGGAAGCCATCCCGACAGAATCAAGCTCAAAGGGACGCACCAAATTATCAACGGCAGGAGTGAGAGGCAAATTTAACGATGTAGAAAGTGACTTGCAACACGTGTCAGCATACCTATTGACAGAGTAAGATTTAACACATCCAGGATGGAACACTCTCTTGCATCCGCACTCAACCAGTGAAGTCGCGACGGTTTTTTTACATTTAGCACAGACGGGCAGCATAAGTGAGTCAGTATTCAAACTCTCCGACATTCAAAGTATGAGCACTAGCGCACGAAAAATAAGAATAAGAACTGAGAGTGTAATGTCAAATCACTGTCACAGATAGCAGATAATCAGCTGAGAGATCACGTTGGAGTTAGATCTTTTTAAGCCCAACAGGTGTCACGATGTTGAAGATGAACAGCAGGCAAAATCGATGTATTGATGGATGTAGCGTGATCACCACGTGCTCGGATGATGCAGGCGCAAGAAGCGGTTCGACGGCCGCGGCGAGCCAGTAGCGGAGAGATCGTCAATAAAAAGCACAAAATGCACAAAAATGCATGAAACGAGAAAGCACCCACCAGTTCCACATGCACCAGCGTCAAGTAATAAGCGCCCTTGACAATATGTCTGCAAAAGAAAAGGCCCCGGAGGGCAAAGAACAGCAGAAAAGCCAAAAATGACGGAGCGACAGAAAAACACGTCCACAAGCTACTTACTCGGCAGAGAGTAGAGGAGATGAGAAGAGAGGAGAGAGAGAGAGAGAGAGAGAGAGAGAGAGAGAGGGAGGGAGGTGAGGGAGGGAGGGAGGGAGTGAGGTATTGAGGCGGGATGGAGGGTATGGGATGGAGGGATTTGATGTGGTAAAGTCGTTATTCGTCCTTTCTTCCGTTCGTGCTTTCTTCTTTCTTTCTTTAGTTCCTGGGCGGGCGGGTTCCGACTTGGCTGCGGCGGCGGCGGCGGTGCTTGCCTGTTCGTGTGCTGCGGTCCCCCCCGGGGCGGTCGTGACGATCGTTTTCAGCACTTCTTTCTTTCGTTCTTTTTCTTTTCTTTTGTTCTTTTCTTTTTCTTTCTTTTCTGTTTTTTTTTTTTCTTTTTCCCCCTTATCTATGTTTTTTTCTTTTTTATCATTCTTCGTCCTGCTCTTGTTTTATTTCCTTTTTGTTTCTCGTTTTTGATCATTAGAATTTTATTTCTGTTCTTTCTTTGCGTTTTCCCCCACCCCTCCATCTCCCAATCCTCGTCCCCTGCTCACTCCTTTCCCCACGCAACTACCGCGTTACTAATCTCGTCCGGGTGTGGTCTAACTTTTTAAGATGCCTACACACAGCTTTCCCAGGGATCACGGCTAATGCTCCACAACAGGCCCCCCAACTCCCGTGACACCAACTCCAACAGATCTGTTGGCCTAAAGAGGCCGACTATCTCCATCAGCATCTTCAAAAGGAAGTTTAATTAAGTTATTCCGAGGTACGCCGGACAAGATAATCACATGGGGAACAGTACGAAATGTGGGGAATCGGTCGGTATGTAATCCCCGCAAGTCCGCTGGGAGGACTGAATAGGATTTATCTTATGGTCTGTTGAGGAGATACTCCTGTGTAAGTTCATATTGAGCGCTTAATTTTGCCAAAAATATTTTAATGTTTATGAAAATTGTCATCTTTCCTTGTTTAGAATTTATTGATCCAAAATGGGAATTTTTGGGAATTCGCATTTGATGATAGGAGTTAAAAAAAAAATCTAGTGTTTGTGAACGATAACTGCCGCTGAGATGCTTACAAGAGACTTTCTTCACACCATTATTTGTTGCCTTGATTGGTTGACAGGAGCGATAATGATATTTCACGGACAGGGAATTTCGTTTTCGGATCTGCTGCCCTTTCTTGTCCTTGTACTGGGAGCACGCACTTTGTCAATAGCTCGCATGGATGACCGATATTCTAATAGCAAAAAGGGAGATAGTACCAGCTGATCTGTTAGGGGTGTAGCAGTGAGCTAATCTTAACCTTGGGAGTCTAGGTGCAGTCAGGATTATAGGAAAATCATAGTTCGTTTAAAGGTGAAAATGAGTGAAACTAAGTTTCGATGGGAGAATGAGTTTCAATTTCGTGTAGGTAGTTCAATTACTATTCTTCAGCATGTTGAGGGCTTCTAATGCCTTAGTGTTGTGGCATATTGCGATGCATCTTAGTTGTTTTTAAGTCATTCGAAATGGTTACTGGGGTGGTTGGTGTTGAATGATCTGGGGTGGGAATTAGGTAGAGTGTTTTATTTAATTCTCTTCGGAGTTTTTTTCCCACGTTTGTAACTTGAGTCTAACATTTGCTCTGGGTCGTTTTTGGGGTGTGGCTCGAGGCAACACCTTCCTGGTGGGGCTTGTGGTGGCTCTTCTTGCTGTCTCTCCTCTCCTCTCTCCTCTCGCTCTCTCTCTCTCTCTCTCTCTCTCTCTCTCTCTCTCCTCTCTCTCTGCTCTCTCTCTCTATATATATAAGTATAGGGGATAATATTATAGTAGATATAGATACACTTTTTCTTTTTTGCTCTTTTCCTTTCTCCTCCTTTTTTGTTCTTCCTTTCTACTTCCCTCCACCACTTTCTGTACTCTTCCTTCCCTTCTCATTCACTTCCTCTCCCACCTAATTCATCCTAAAAAAAATTTTTATTTGTAGTTAAATTATAATTGTACTTTTAAAATTATGTTTATTGTCCTTTACAATTATTGATAATAAACCTATTTTGTCCATGTTTCACTTAAAGCGCTTGCAACATATAATCATGTGCCAACTTGTAATAGTGAACTGGTAAGTGTGGCTGTCACAGAAACTTCTCAAATTTGCCAAGCCGATACATGATTATATGTTCCAAGAGCATTAATTACAAACAAAATAGATTCCTTAACAATAACTGTAAAATTTTTATTTTGAATGTGATCTGTGAATGTATGAAAATTTTTCTTACCATATAGAAATTTTAAATCCAAACTAAATAGTGAGCATTGTAGCATTGGTAGGAACAAATTATTACTGTCCAGTACTAGTTGCTTTGTATGTAACATTGTAGAACTAGTGGCTTTGTAAGTAATGTTGTAGAATTAATGATTTTGTATACTTCCTGCTGCTCTTCCGTCAACTTTAGCTTCTTCGGAATTGGGTTAAATCTAAGATACACCTTGACAGTGTAAGATTTATAATTCTTCCTCTTTCTTTTAATAAACTAAAAAAGAAACACAACACAAAGTATTAATCTTATGGTGAACAAAAGCGTGGCTGTCACAGAAACTTCTCAAGTTTGCCAAGCCGGCACATGATTATATATTTTAAGTGCATTAATTAAACAATAACTAAAATTTTGAATGTGATCTTTGTGAATGTATGATGAAAATTTTCCTTACCATATAGAAATTTTGACTGGAATAAATCATTATTATCCAATACTAGTAGCTTTGTAAGTAAGGTTGTAGTATTAATGATTTTATATGCTTCTTGCTGCTCTTCCGTCAACTTCAGCTTCTTTGGAATTGGCTTAAATCTAAGATACACCTTGACAATGTAAGATTTGTAATTCTTCCTCTTTCTTTTAAAACTAAAAAAGAAAACATAACACAAAGTATCAATTTTATCTCAGAATAGTTTATTGATGACAAAAATGAAAATTCTGTATAACTTATCTGATTTGCAAGGTATATTTCCCTCTACAATGTAATCCATCACGATGTACTCTATGATGTAATATGCATAATTATGCATAACACTAATAAAAACTAACTCGCCGCTAACCTCGCACACGTCAACACGTCTCTAACCTCGAACTGTCACTCGATCGACACGCGGCGGCGCGGACTCGATCATCACCAATCACGATACACAGGGTGCGTTCCGTTTCATGGCGCATGGTGCATCGTTCATCCTTGTTATCAAACGTGTGAGCACAAAAGATAAAGGAGGATACAACAGTACAAATCCCCACCATTCGTCCTAGGCCCCGGGCGACGACGATAATAATGATGACTACGACGTTTCTTAAACCAAATTTACTCTTGAGCGAAAAATTCTAATCGCGATACCTCCGCTCGTAAGTCATATAGCGGAAAAATAAAAACACTTTTATTATATAAATTGGATGTAAGCTATCCATTAAGCCTATTTAGAAATCAATCAATTCAGTCGTTATTGAGATCCGATAATTACGGTCTTCTCGCAAACGACGTCTCGCGTAAAAAGAAGCACGGTGGTGCCTCGCTGCGCGTACACTTGGCGCGAGGCACTACCGTGCCTCTTGATTTTAAGATGCTAATACTGCTCTGTGATTGATGTCTTAAGACAGTATACTTAATACGGTCTCATATACATACATATAAGATAATTGACTATGAATACCGGTTTAATAAGAATATATTAAGTATGTATTGTACTTATGTCCCAGCAAACACCCCAGGTAGCAAGCCCACGTCATTTTGACGTCCCAAAATGGTCTTTTTTTGGTCATATGTCGTCAAAATGACCATTTTTTTACATGACCTAAAATTAACGTCATGATGACGTCATTTCGAAGTCATATTTCAGTCATGATCTGACGATTATTTTCCCAGACAGCACACATCCAAAATCGGGACATAAAAACGTCATTAAGACGTATTTTAGACACGGTCTAAAGCGGTGTCTATACAATGAGATTTAAGGCGTAAGGCATAAATATTATATAAGCATATTATATTCAACTTTAAGAGAACTTTTTTAAGAAAACATTTAGATACCTTGGAAATAATTTTAAAATGGTTAAATTAACCATTTGAACGTTTCAAAGTCTTCCCAGGTAGCAAGCTCACGTCATTTTGACGTCCCAAAATGGTCATTTACTGACTATTCTTGACGTCACGAAATGACGCCCTTATGACGTTAAAATGACGGTCGAATGTCACAAATTCCTGACGTCATGAAATGTACCGTATTTTGACATCATAGAATGACGTGAACAATATGTTGTCAAAAAGATCTCTAAAAGATGTCCTGTTTCTGAAAATGATAACATAAAGAGACTTCTAAAAGATAACATATAATGTCAGAATGTTAACCAATGCATCGTTTTTTGAGAACAGAAAGATATCATGAAACTAATAGCTAAAAGATTTCTTAAATCGGATATCTTTAAAATGCAACTAGAGATTAAAAAATAAAATAAAAAATTTTTTTTTTTTATTATTCTTATCAACAGTACGTACTAAATTTGGGACAAATTTTTATTAATTAATTAAATTTAAATTATATTATTTTATTTTATTCTTACTTGCCGCTGGTAGGTTTTGAACCCGGGACCTTAGGATTACAAATCCTTGTACTCTATCTGCTACGCCAGTTTGAATCATCGATATGGGTATATACTTGTTATTGTCTACATATACCTATATATGTTATAAACTATCGCAATTATATTATTTTTTATAAAAGCAATTAAATTGTGCAAAACATATTAAAAATAAATAGCGTTAACTTATTTACTTATTAATTTCATTGTTAAATTTAACTTTTTCCATAATCTTTATAATTTGATGGAAATTGCGATCTATTTAGCACTAACTCAGAGAACATTATGACGTCTTAAGGGGATCCGGGAGTGACAGAGTTACCGACATTTTTTGGGGAACTTGGATTTTCGAATTGGAGTAACAGAATGCAAAATCCTTTTAGGATTAAAGTACGCACAAAAATGAAGGGGGCGACGTACGATTTGTTCTGATAAATAAAAAAAAATTGTTATTTATTAGTCACCTAACGACAATATTTGCTTCATACAAAAAATCTATAGTTTATATGTATAAAATAATCACGTCGCCCCCTAGAAAAAACTCTCAGGAATAATATCGTGCAATTAGAAATAAGATTAGAATCCTAGAAAAAAAGATTCGCATTCCGCAAATTGGAAAATGAAAAAACGAAAATTTGGGTTATGTACACGTAAAAAGTCGATAAGTAGAGCAATATGAGAAAAATTTTTTTCGTTTTCAATATAAAATCTAATTTATAGATTAATATTAATATGTGTACTTTAATTTTGGAAAAGGATTTCTAAATCTATACAAGAAATACATATAAAATCTCATTAATGATGTGCACGAATGACTCTACCTTATCGACCTCGATCAAATTTCAAAGGCACTCCTGGATCCCCTTAAAGACGTCTAAAAGACGTCTTATATTTCTATAAGACGTCTTATAAAACTATCAGAAAGACGTCTTTCAGACGTCTTTAAGACGTCTTATGACCCGATTTAAGACGTTTTTAAGACGTCTAAAAGACGTCTAATTTTTTTTATTTATGACGTTTTTGAGACGTCTTATATAAAAATTATTTTAGACATCCCTGGCGAAAAAATTTCTACAAAATTCTAAAAAACTACAAAAATTTACAAAAGTGTTCCAATTCTGGCATTTTTTTGTAGTTTTTACAGAAAAATGCTAAATTTGAAACACACTTTTTTAAATTTTTGTAGTTTTTTAGAATTTTGTAGAAAATTTTTCCGCAAAGGATTCCAAAAGCTAGGTTTATTATTTTTTATTTTTTATTATTTTAAACAAAATACTTTATATTTGTATTTCATTATTTTTATTTTATTATTAAGATAAGTTTTTTTTATAAATAAAAAATTTTATATTATATATTTCAATTTTATTTCATGTTTTCGTGATTGGAAATTACAGAATTTTACAGAGATAAGTACTGGATTCAGTCACATATTTTACAGCAACTTAAGCGCAACACTATCCCACACAACACGCAGACATAATTAGGATGTAATTTGGATGTCCGATACAAATCCTGAGGACATCCGACGGATGTCCTATTTACATCCAATGGACGTATTTAGGATGTTTTATATTCGTCCCAAGGACATACCAAGTACATCCTTAGAATGTCCGAACCGGACGTAAAACGGACATTATTTGGACACATAATAGCCTCATATATGTAATACTTCTATATAGCTAACGGTCCCGACAATCGGCGAAAACATCACGGTACAGGGGCCCGATTTTTGAAGTCATTCGCAAGAGAAACGTATACGCAAATACTCGTTCTAACAGAAAGTTGTAAGTTGATTGGTTAATAGCCATACGATAGCCAATAAATTTCTAACTTTTCTGTAAGAACAGAATTTGCGAATACGTTTCTCTTGCGAATAAATTCAAGAATCGGGCCCCAGGTCTTTTTCTCCACGAATAATATTCGCTCTCTTTCTTTCTCTCTCTCGCTCTCTCTCAGAGTGTCGTGCACAGGCGTTGGCTTATGCTTGCGCACAACGCTGCAGAAAGCTATCCGCGGAAGAAAGATAATAGTATATACATATATCTGCACCGTAATGTTTTCGCCGCGACTGCACTATTTTAACTAACGTTTCAGACGGAAGGCTAGCAATGTACAAGTATTACATATACAAACCTTACATAAAAAATACTATTCAAAAGAATTTGCATAACGCTTATTAAAAACTATTGAAATTATTTATCATTACAAGTTTTCAATAAGCGTTATCAAATGTTATCATTTTGAATAGCATATAACTTAAACAGAGATCAATGAGTTTATTTTTATTGTAAGTGGTGTGGCAAAAAAGGGATCAAGTATTAATTTTTAACCACTGCTGTATGTTGCAATTGTCAATAATTATTCTGTCAATATTTTATTTTTATATATATTATAAAAATATATTTCGTATACATTTGTATATATTATAAAATATATAACTTTATGGTCCTTAAAATATATTTTAATCGCAAAACAATTTTACATTATTTCAGTACTGTTTGTTTAGATATCACAGTTTAGTCTTTCTACAATGTAGAAATACTATTTCTACAATGTAAAAACACTAAACAAACAATACTGAAATAGTGTCTACAATACTAATACTAATTAATAATGCTAATATTGCAAATTTTTGAATTCTTTAAATTTTAAAGTTTAATAGAAAAACAGCCATGTTAAACATTAGAAAAAAAACATTAATGATTATGCACTATTTCAATATCTACATTTTTTGGAATCCTTTCCGAGGCACGACGGAACCAGTTGATTATGCCCAATTCTATCTCTCGATCATCAATTTTAAATTTATGCTTCGTAGCAACTGTAAATGAAAAGTTAAGTATTGTATAATATATATAGTCAACTTTTTGTCATCAACTATTAAAATATACATATTTACCAAATATGGTACGTGCCACAACAGATCCTTCCACTTTTTCATTATTTTTCCGCCCTTGCCAGGAGAACTGTACGGCAAGTTGCGGAGAAAACACGGTTCCAAGTATTCGCCTGATCAAGTCTCCACCATTTTTTCCTCCTCGATTGGAAAACATTGTCTCCTTAAAGAATAAAAAATGTAATTTAATTTTAAGATTTATTATGATTTTAAAGATTTTTATTTTGTTTCTAAACACTTACAAGCTGTTCACGTGCGACTTTATTATTTGACAATAATGTTGCCAACTCATTCCAATCCTGCAGAGTTTTCACTGGAAAAGCTGGCAAAATGTTTTCCATTTCTTCCCCTTGTTTCGTGTCCTTAGTTTTTCTTTTAAAAATGTCTTCTTGATGTAAAATATCTTGTTGCATCGTTATGATAACGTCACGAATTTCTTGTATATCCAATTTTACTTTCGTTAAGTCACGAATTACTCGTTTTTCGAATTCTGTATGTAAGAAATTGTTGAATAATTATAACACTTAATGAGTCCATTTATAGGTACGTTCCGAATAAGCTTTCGCTATTTTTTTAGTTACAAAGTTGGTAACCCTTTAACTAACTTTGTTTTGTTCTGTTATGCATCAGCTGACTCAATTGAATTTATCGTATTTATTAATAAGCAAAATGAATATTGTTGTATTAAACGAAGCCTTTTCAAGTTCAAGTTCAAGTGATGAAAATGATGAAAAATTAAATTAAATTTTATTAATATGATTGAAAATAAAAACCGATGCACACATAAAAAATCAAGAGTTGCAAATTTTATTGAAACTGTTGTTTATATGTATAACAATGAAAAATTTCAAGAATCTTTTACGTATATAACTCAGATAGCACAAAATATTCATAAAATATTAATAAGAAAAAATATAATAAATATTTTGTACATATTTTATGTCCGAGTTTGTCAAGTATAAAAAAATTATGATAAACATTTATGAAAATATTTAAAATAAATATTTATACTATTATTATTAAAGAATATAAAAAATATTTCAAGTTTATATACCATAAATATTTTTCAGTATATTTTAAAAATATATTCTATATATTGTTGATAATAATTTTTGTATTATTTCTAAATAGTTTATGAAAATATTTATATAATCTTTAAAAAATATTTTTTTTAATGAATTTGTAAAATATTTATAAATATTTATGATAATATTTTGTGCTATCTGGGAATTATATGTAATAGAACATAAAATATTTTTATAAAAAAATTGAAAATTAATAAATAAAAATTGTAATTTTTATTATTAGAATGAGACGCTTGACTTTTAATTACTTATTATTGTTATTAAGAAATGATTTAGAGGGTGGAAAAAATTGTGGCAGAATGCCCATTTCTGCAGAAAAGCAGTTGTACATAGCCCTATATGTGTATTAGGCACATCAGATTCATATAGGTAACTACTTTGATAAGGCTTCGTTTAATACAGCAATATTCATTTTTGCTTATTAATAAATATGATGAATTCAACTGAATCGGCTGATTCATAACGGAACAAAACAAAGTTAAAGAGTTACCAACTTTGTAACTAAAAAAATAGTTAGCGAAAGCTTATTCGGAACGCACCCTATATCTTCTATACATAACATTAGAGTAATAAAATTGTTTACCAGTTTCGCCGATATATGTAATCTGTGATTTTATTTCGCGAGGATTCAACGGTTTGGATCGTTGTTCTTCTCTTCGATGATCCTTGCTGCATCCTTGTCGTACACCATCTAAAAGGGAAGACGGAAAACTTTCTAATATTTATGTGCGTTCTAATAGTTTCGAAATGACCAATATTTTCAAATAAGCATTTTTAAAAAAGTTTCAAATAAAGCATTTTGGATATTAAAAAATATATTAACTGATGATGTTAATTTGACCTTGATGTCAATCTGTTATTAAAGTATTAGTTATGCAGATAATACACGTAATCAGTAAATTTGGAAATCATTATCTATGCCTTGCTTAAGTAGTTACCCAGATAGTACAGAGAGTTCAAAAAGAACTCAATTGTATGTCACCAATTATGAATTCTTTTTGAGAGGCAAAAAGAATTCATAATTGGTGACATACAATTGAGTTCTTTTTAACTCTCTGTGCTATCTGGGTAATTTGTTAACAATTTCAATTAGATGTTTACCTTCATCGACGATGTTATGCTGATTCTGTGAAGACTTAGTGGAAATAATGAAACTCTTTTTTCTCAGGACCTCATAGGGAGTAACATTTGTCTGCAGAACTCGTTCATTTTTATCTTCGAAGGCTGCAGGTAACTTCAGAGCGTTTGATTTTCGCAACTTATTTTCCTTGTCTTCGTCGCCTGACGAACTATTTGAGGTAGTGTTTTTTGAGGACTTATAAGTTGATAGCTTTAAATTGTTGTACATAAGAGTCGCCGGTGTATTTTTTTCGTTTACTCCATCATCTGATGAATCGTCATCGCTAACATATCTTCGATTACGTTTAGGTAATCTTTTTCCTAGAGTTTTTAATTTTTTGGACGGGAAATCGGATGAAATTTCAGCTTGATTTAAGTTCGAACGAGCTGTGTCAAAATCGTCTGAAAAGTTGATTTTATATTATTGGCTTGAGTCAATTATCGGTTTTTAAAAATCAGAAGCAAAGAAACGAGTAAATTGGTTTATTTATTAAAGTCTAATTATATTTTCAGTAAACATTACCTAAGGTCATAAATACTGATTGTCCAATTCGCAAATCAAAATGAATGTACACAGAAAAAGAAGTAATATAACCAATAACATATGTAATTGTGGGTTACCAACTACATAATATAATCAATACAATAATATTTACTGTTAATGCAAGTACAATGTTGATTTTTATGCAATACCATATTTTATTGTATTGAGTATATCTGTAGTTAGCAGCCCGCAACTACATATCTTATTGGATATATTACATTTTTTTCAGTGTACAAATAACTTTTTGTGCACTTAGAAAAGTGAATATACATTATATTTTTAAAGTTTTTATTTTATTTAAAATATCGTAAATTGTATTCTATTTTGCGTACCAAACGTGCCGAGGATTCTACACTTGTGGGTTGTCCAATGTTCCTCAGGAACTGTCCTTCGAATGACATTCTTCGTCGGGAAAGAAGTTTTGGGCCAGTAACATTGCGAGCGTCCCGATGATTCGTAAATCCAAAAATCTGGCACAACTTCTACACTGTCATCTTCCGTAAAATGGACGATGCAAAACTGTGACGTCATCTACATAGGTCATCATATATTTACATAATAAAAATTGGAAAATTACTGACTGTGAATGAGAGGAAATACTACAATATTGTTGCGGTGTTCGAATGCGTAGCTTTCATCAAAAATTGGAAGAACAACCCCTTTGTTTTGTATGTCTTCTATTGGAAAGGATCGTAAAGAACTGTATTCGCCAGAGAATTGTAGTATTCCAAAGCAAGTGGATGGTGCAGGAGAATTAAAGAACGGTTTTCCGTTTTTTAAAGTTTTACCAATAATTACAATCCTATTATTACGATGGCATATGTTACTCACTATAACAATACTCTCATCTTTTATTATACAGCAGTTATTGGGAGCTTTTGTAGTAATTGTAAAATATTGAAATTGAATCTTTTTGTACATCGGCGCTGTACAATCATTTATCAAGCATCCATTGTAACATTGTTTGCCTAATTTATAGGTTTCGATGCGTTCAACGGTTTCAACGGTGACACTATTTCTTATTTCAGAAATTCTATTACTTAGTTGCTGAAGAGGTTTATCATTTTTTCTCATAATTTTCTTTATTTGTTGTAGATAATTTTCGAAAATAAACGCAGAAAATGCATCTAATGTTCCCCATTTTAAAGCATCATCAGCCAGATGCAATAATCCGTGTGTATTGTATGTAGCATTGTTTTCTCCATACAATTTTAAAAAGTCAGTAAAATACTCTTCTAATAAACGCTTTGCGTATCTGTTTTGTTCCATATCTATTCCGGGAGTTGCTAAAATACGTATAGCTACAGATAATTTCAAAAAATGCTCATATACGCCCTGTCTTACAATTTTACGAAGAACCACCCCTCCAGTATACAAGGCAAATTCTCGATGTTCAGTTGCCTTTATTCGATCAAGTTCATCCAATGATCTGGGTTTTCGAGCAAATTCAAACGGGATATGTGCCCTCAATGCAAGCTGCCTACGTGACATGTCGACAACTTGTTGCGCTCCCAGTTTCATCGGATTTAAGTTTCCTGTCATCATTTTCAACATTTTTTTTACTTGTCCTAGTACTACCAAATGCATGTAGTCGAGAGGTATTTGGGAAATTATATCTATATTAAGTTGTAGTAAGGGACTTATTCCAGTATGATGTTGAGCTTGGGTTTGATTGACAAATGATTCAGCGGTACGTAACGGAGCATTCATTTCAACAAATACTACTTTTCCTCGATAGATACCTCTAGTTTCACATTTGGGACACCCATAATATCCGCTGTGACCTTTTATACAACAAATATAAGCCCTCGCAGGAGCGTCACATATAAAGCAATCGATGTAGAATGGTATATTATTGTCAGCATAAGTAAAACCATTTTGTACAAGATTTTTGGCTTCTTCGATAAAGTAATGTAAAAAGAGTTCAACGCCTGCAGGTTTTTCATATCCGTGAAAGGCTCCAATCAAAAACGGTGATTTGTTTACAAAATTTCGAAAACTTCCAAGAATAGGCCATAGTTGGCTTTTGGAACTCTTTGCAAGTGGTAATCCATCTATGTTCACAGACAAATGTATTTCTTCCGGTAGACATCTAAAGCCACCACTGACATTAATTATATGCCGCAAGCCTTCCTCTATTCCAAAATGACAGTATTGCCCATGCTCTATTGGAATAACGTTCGACTTTTTGGGAGTTTTCAATAATGTTCGACCATCACGGGGAAGGATTTTCATAACGTTTTCTTTTCTTAATGTGTGTAAAAGATTCGTTACGGCGGATATATTTATATTGTTTTTATGACTCCATTGTACTAGATTTGTCTTTAATCTGTCAATATTTATTCTATTGTCAATATCACATTCCAACTCCAATGAATCTTCGCTATCGTATTCATCTGACGATATTGCTTCTTCTTCTTCTTCTTCTATTTCCTCCTCTTCTAAAACTTCTTGTACTTCATCTTGTATTGATCGATTACATGCTTCGTTGTACTCTAACTCGAATGAAACGTCTTCGTTTATACACAACTGTCTGTCACTGCTATTGGCTGACTCTGACATACTCGTTTCAGTTTCATTTTCCAATTCATTATGGCTATTATCAATTTCAATTTCCCGTACCGCTTGTTCTAAACGTTTGTTTCGATGCTGACAACTATAAAACTTTGTTTTTTTTATTTTCGGCATAATTCCGTTCAGTATTCAATTCCAGAAGAAAATAATTGGTAACAAAATCTGCACAAA
Source organism: Monomorium pharaonis (assembly GCF_013373865.1). Classification (NCBI taxonomy): domain Eukaryota; kingdom Metazoa; phylum Arthropoda; class Insecta; order Hymenoptera; family Formicidae; genus Monomorium; species Monomorium pharaonis. Next base: position 24,261,394 of record NC_050473.1, on the reverse strand, counting down.
TTTGACGGACGTTTGCGTCAATGCAGTACCTTCGTTGTATTTTGCGTTTGAAGAACCTGTCAGGTATAAACACTTGCATATTTCAATGTCCATTTATATTTTTTACTCGTAAGATAATTGTATAGAATGAATGTTTATATCTTAAAATTAAATCAAATTTTATTTTGTTTCATCAAATTCGTTTCTGTAAAAAAAAGTTATTTCTACAAAAGTAATTCGTAAATTAATTTTTAATTTTAATTCATATAATATTAAATAATTTTTACAAATTATTCAAGTTGCATAAACTTTAAAAACTTCATTGTTTACTATTTTTTGGAATATCCTTAAATAAAATTATTTTTATTAATTGAACGGCACTTCATTACGCTGGTTATCATGCACAAAAAATGAACTAAACCTAAAGATAACCAATCACAATAATGTTATACATATAAGAATCATGCCTATCAAATGCAATAGATGGAACAACGCGTTCATCGTTTTATTCTATGGGAATTACAAGCATGAAAACAGAAGTTTATGTAAGTTAGATTAAATATAGTATTTTATGTATAGATGTTGAATGAAAAGTGGTACTTTCATTATATACTAACGATATATTATAATTGCGGGTTTTTAAAAAAATTGTAATAAAAAGTTTAATCTTCTTTTCTATTGTTCATAACTATTTTGTAAACCAGATTTCATATTGTAATAGGTATACGTATTTATTTAAAGAAAAATTTCAAGTTTTATGTAATCGGACCGAGGCTACCAATATATATACAAATCTTACCAAGGATTAAATAATATTTCCACACAGCCGAGGAAATTTCGACAAGAAGACGGTGAATCATGCCTATATTAATGATTAATTTTTTGCGATACCAGAATTTTTATAATATTAATATTGACAAACACAACAATATCGATGTAATTAAAATAAAAAATAAATAAGTAACAATAAAAGCTAAGAAAAAGAAATATGAATTTATGCTTAAACTGTGTTGCGTCGATGATCACGCACGTCCAACAATACAAGAATATTCAGGCATATTATACACGAGGCGTCGGACGATCGAACGTTCTCGCGTGAACGGACATGCATGGGCAAGTCGTGCGATGCAGGCCGGTGACGCGTCGCGAGACCACCAGAATCTTCCCGAAATCCTTCTCAAGGTATATAAGAGGGGACCGGTGAGACGAGCGTCACTCCTGTCGGGATACTCGAGCGGTTAACAACACAGTTTTTATATCGTACGACGAACTCTACGTGCAGCCAATCAGTCGAGAACGCGCAGTGCCCGTGTATAAGTGATCCAGGAGCCGGGACTCACAGGCTCCGTCACCACACGTGGCCATAACGTACGACGCTCTCGAGCCAATATTCGAACGCTATATTCGGAAAGTAAATGCGCTATCGTGTGCGAACCAATATCTGTAAAGTGTATCACGAATTGAAATAAACTGATATTCTGTTACGCGAAATTACGGAGTGAAGATTAGTTTTTTCATCCCGACAAAACATTTGGTGCCTCCTGTGAGATGTGGAAGCCGCACCCCACACGTACGAACACGTGGATGGTGAATTAAGAGGTCTTGCCAACATCATTCACGCAACCGGAAGCGGCCGTCCAGAGACAGAGGAACAGCAAGGCGTCCAAGGCGAGCGCATATAAAGAAGTCAGCAAAGAAGTGAGTCGTTCGATCCGTATAATTACCAATTGCGATCAATTATGGCGGATAGGGTGAGGCTCCTCGTACAGAAGCGAACCACTTTAAAATCACAAATAACCAATCTTACGAACCTTCTAGATCAAGGTAGATTAGAAAAAACCGCATTAAAATTACGCCTCGCGCGATTAACCACGTTGTTCCACGCGTTCGAAGAGTCTAACGACGAACTCATATTAGCCGACGCGAACGGAGGGCATGCGGACGAATTTACGGCAATACAAGATAAGTTTTACGCGTTAGCAACTCGGATTGAGGATATATTGAATGCAGACAATGCATTAGCATCCACCGGTAGCGCGTCGGGCAGCACGTCGAACCACGACGACGTGAGATCGATCTCGCCGTCGAGGAAACGCAAGACCAAGCTGCCTGAAGCTCCATTGCCGACATTTGATGGTCGTTTCGAGGGTTGGCTATCTTTTAAAAACGCTTTTAGAAATATGATAGACTCGCAAACCGACCTGTCCGATATCGATAAATTACAATATTTAAAGGCGGCCTTAATCGGCGAAGCGGCCAACAAAGTAAAGATTTTCGAGATAGACGGAATAAATTATTCGAGGGCATGGGAAACGTTAGAGCGAGCGTATGAGGTAAAGCGAATTCTCGTGTCACGACATCTTTCATTGTTGATAAACTCGCCTCGATTAGAACGCGAAGATACCAGCGGCCTAACAAAACTCGCGGACGAGACGCAGCAGCATGTCGCATCGTTAGAGGCATTAGGCGTTCACATCGCGTCCGAAGTGCTAGTCCACGTGCTCGAAGGAAAATTACCCAAGCGTACGAGTGAGAAGTGGGAGGCGACGCTGGAAAGAGACGAGTTCCCTAGCATCGACTCGATGTACGAATTTTTATACAAAACGGCAGTGAGCGCGTCGAAACGGGAAAGAGCGAAATTATCCGAAAACGAGAAAGACGATTCGAACCCATCAACGAGAAAAAGACAAAGAACTTCAGGTAACCGAGCCTTCGTGACGAATACAGCGGGGAATTGTCCGGCGTGTAAGACAAAGGCACATCCCCTCTACGTGTGCGACGCGTTCAAGCAATTGGCAGTGCCTAAGCGTATCGAATTAGTCAAAGGCGCCCACCTGTGCTACAATTGTTTGCGTTCTCACCGAAACAAACCGTGCAGATTCTCGGGCTGTTCAACTTGTCGAAAGCGTCATAACACGTTGCTGCATTTAGAAAAATACCCGAACGCAGGTAGCTCCGAGAGCTCAACCGCGAACGTCGCGAAAAAAGAATGACAACGAAATTCGGGCAGCGACGAGACTAATTCGTCTCCATTACCGACCGCGACGTTCCCACAATTAATAGCGAGCGCCTCAATATTCGTAAAGGACAACAGGAATAATCTCGTTAAAGGCCGCGCTCTCTTAGACACGTGCGCAACGGCCAATTTTATCTCGGAACGTTTCGTCCGGCGGCTACGCTTGCCAGTAACTTCGCATTCTTTGCCGGTCGGGTTAATAGATTCATTGAGTACGAAATCGAAAGGAATAGTCTCGATCACGATACGGTCCATACACCACGGGTTCCATAAGAACCTAACGTGCCTCATTATACCGAACATAGCCAATTTGATACCTTCTGAAGTATTCCCTCGTGAGACGATTAACATACCATCGAATATTCGTTTGGCCGATCCAGAATTTCATCTACCGCGTCCAATAGATTTATTGATCGGATCCGGCGCGACGGTCACAATGCTCTCCGTCGGACAAATCGATCTATCGCGCGATGACAATGATTTATGTTTGCAAAAGACGCGTTTAGGCTGGATAATTAGCGGAAGCACGACCACTCACAAACCTTCGAAATTTTCGAGCTGTCACTTAGTTAATTTAGAAGAATTATTAACGCGGTTTTGGGCCATCGAAGGTAGTAATGACGATAAGCCAAGATCAAAAGAAGAAGCGGAGTGCGAGGCACGCTTCGTAGATTCCGTCACACGTGATGAATCGGGACGCTATACAGTCCGTTTGCCATTTCGGAAGAGCGATCAAAATTTAGGAAATTCGCGGCCCGGAGCGAGTAAACGTTTAATAGCTTTGGAACGCCGACTTAACGCGGACGCGGCGCTGAATACCGAATACACTCGCATATTCGAAGAATATTTAGAATTAGGACACATGTCGCCAATAACGAATACAAACGATGACGGATACTACATGCCGCATCACCCGGTTATAAAAGGTTCCAGTCATACGACCAAGGTTAGAATCGTGTTCGATGCCTCAGCCACCACGAGTAGCGGCCTTTCTTTGAACGATATGTTAATGGTCGGCCCCACCATACAGGACAAATTATTCACCCATTTAATCAGATTTCGCTCGTATAAATACGTTGTCACCGCGGACATAGAAAAAATGTACCGTCAAGTATTAGTACATGAAAATGATCGCCGGTATCAGCGAGTGCTCTGGCGTAGAGGAGGGAAAATCGAAACTTTTCAGCTCAATACCTTAACATTCGGAGTATCCTCGTCGCCATTTCTCGCCATACGTACGATTCAAAAATTCGCGGAGGACGAACGTGCATCTTTCCCTAAGGCGGCCGAAATCCTAAAGAGTCACTTATACGTCGACGACTTGCTAACCGGGGCTAATTCTATCGATGAATGTCGTAACATACGCGACCAAATTATCGCCCTACTCGCGGCTGGCGGGTTTTCAATAAGACAATGGGCCTCGAATGATGCGCGAATAATTAACGATTTAGATACACGAGCACAACATGCGAATTTCATTTTTAAGATAGATTCCGCGTTAAAAACGTTGGGCATATCGTGGAATACGCGCGAAGATAAGATTTGCTATTGCGCTAAACCAATCGAAGTCGCGGAGAAGTTAACGAAACGAAAATTACTGTCGGAAATTGCCAAAATATTCGATCCGCTCGGTTTGCTCGGCCCAGTAATTCTTCATACAAAAAGGATAATGCAAGACATATGGCGGTCGGGGTTAGATTGGGACGAATCCGTTCCGCAGAGCATGCATACTGAATGGCAAGAGTTTGCGCGACAATTCGACGCAATTAATCAATTCGCCGTCGATCGTAATTTAGTCATAGATGAAAATTGCGGATATCAGATTCACGGATTTTGCGACGCGAGTAACGTCGGTTACGGAGCTGCTATTTACATACGATCTGAGGACCGTCGAGGTCAAGTCGCCGTCCGACTATTATGCGCCAAATCACGGGTCGCTCCCTTGAAGACAACAACGATACCACGTCTCGAACTATGCGGCGCACTATTACTCGCTCAACTAGTACAAGAGATTCCTCGAGCCTTCTCAAGGGCCCCGAATAAAATCGCGCTCTGGTGCGATTCTACTATAGTTTTGCACTGGATAAAAACTCCATCTAACGTGCTTAAAACATTCGTCGCGAATCGGGTGGCCGAGATACAGATTCTCACCGACGCGGGCGATTGGCGTCACATTAGATCTGAAAATAATCCGGCCGACGCCTTATCCAGGGGACAGTTGCCTCACAATTTCATGCGAAACAAAACCTGGCTGACGGGCCCGTCGTGGCTAATTGAACGCGAGCACAAGTGGCCTTGCATAGCGATGCGGTTAATCGAAATTCCGGAAGTCAAGCAAAACTCGTGTTTAGCTACAATAGTTTATGATGAGACTATTCTAAGGGCGTATTCGTCGTATGCGAAGTTATTAAGAATCGTGGCATACTGTTGTCGTTTTTTGCACTCACAGAAGTATTCCGGCCCGTTATGCGTAGAGGAAATCGAGGCGGCCGAAACGCGCGTGTTAAGGCTTTTACAATCGATTGGCCTTCCGAACGAGTTCAAACATGTAAAAAATAAAGCACCTGAGTCTCGCAGGCATAAAATCGATCGATTAAATCCATTCATAGACGGAAACGGCCTAATTCGAGTAGGGGGACGTATCAGTTTATCTGACGCATCATTCGACCAAAGGCATCCGATATTACTTCCGAGCTATCATCCAGTCACAGATAACATTATAAGAGAGACCCACGCAAAGCATTATCATGCGGGCATACAAATGACATTACATCTTATTCGATAAAAATTTTGGTTACTCGACGGACGTAATCAGGTGAGAAAAGTCATACGCACTTGCCATCGGTGCTTTCGTTTCTCCGCAGTTCCCAACGAATACAAAATGGCCGACCTCCCGCAGTCTCGTGTTCGCGAAGCGGTTCCTTTCACGAAAACGGGAATAGACTTTTGCGGCCCATTTTACATCAAAGAAAGAAAGGTTCGAAACAGAGCGAAAATTAAGGTCTACATCTGCGTGTTTATCTGTTTCACTATAAAGGCCATACACCTCGAGGTCGTAAGCGATTTAACCACTGACGGATTTATAGCGGCGTTGCGGCGTTTTGTAGCTAGACGAGGGATGCCGGAGCATATCCATTCGGACAATGGTACCAATTTTGTAGGCGCGAATAACAAATTGAAAGAAATGTATGCCCTCCTAAATTCCGACACACATAAGGAACACGTGGCTAAATTCGCGAATGATCACCGAATCACATGGCACTTCACGCCACCATATGCTCCCCACTTCGGGGGATTGTGGGAGGCGTCGGTTAAACTCTTCAAACATCATTTTAAACGGGTGGTTGGAGACAGTTTGTTTACGTTCGAGGAGCTCAACACCCTTGTCGTAGAGATCGAGGGGATATTGAATTCCCGACCGATCACGCCTTCATCTTCGGATCTGAACGACTTACTGGCGTTAACGCCTGCGCACTATTTGATCGGTCGAGCGACCATGGCTCTGCCGGAAGCCCGACTGACGGAAATTCCCACCAACCGCCTGTCCACCTGGCAGCACATTACCAAGGTCCGCCAGGATTTTTGGTCGCGCTGGAAACTCGAATACCTGAACGAATTGCAGCAGCGATCGAAGTGGATCAAGGATGGCCCGGACCTTTCCACTGGAACAATCGTCCTCATCAAGGACAAAAACCTGCCCTGCACACAATGGCTACTGGGGCGAATTATAGAATTGCATCCTGGCAGAGACGGGGTCAACCGGGTCGCCACAATCAAAACCGCGAGCGGGAATCTACACAGAGCGACAAAGCTCTTATGCCCGCTGCCTTATGCAATACCATTATAAAATTTCAGTTTGCATTGTATGTATGCGTATACAAACAGCATTGTCACCTATATGTTAAAAAAAAAAAAAAAAAAAAAAATCTACTTAGATAATATATATAATGTAACTTGCGGCCGCAAACAAACAAACAAACAAACAAATGTAGGAGCTCCGATCATATTCATATTCGATATTAAAGTGATCACGAAGCGCACGATCCTACATGACAGAGAAGTCGTCTTCTCAAGCGAAGTCATGTGACGCAAGGAGAAAGTCTCCAAACGTCGACGCAGGTCGGCCCGGAGTACAATCTCCTAGGCGTTGCCGGAGCGTAAGGAAAGTGCATAAAATTGCTTCAAAATAAAATAAATGCGAGTGTACGCGCTTACATATTAAAGCGATATGCGATGTGGATCCACAACTTATTGATCGATACCCTCTCAACGGGGGGAGGATGTTGCGTCGATGATCACGCACGTCCAACAATACAAGAATATTCAGGCATATTATACACGAGGCGTCGGACGATCGAACGTTCTCGCGTGAACGGACATGCATGGGCAAGTCGTGCGATGCAGGCCGGTGACGCGTCGCGAGACCACCAGAATCTTCCCGAAATCCTTCTCAAGGTATATAAGAGGGGACCGGTGAGACGAGCGTCACTCCTGTCGGGATACTCGAGCGGTTAACAACACAGTTTTTATATCGTACGACGAACTCTACGTGCAGCCAATCAGTCGAGAACGCGCAGTGCCCGTGTATAAGTGATCCAGGAGCCGGGACTCACAGGCTCCGTCACCACACGTGGCCATAACGTACGACGCTCTCGAGCCAATATTCGAACGCTATATTCGGAAAGTAAATGCGCTATCGTGTGCGAACCAATATCTGTAAAGTGTATCACGAATTGAAATAAACTGATATTCTGTTACGCGAAATTACGGAGTGAAGATTAGTTTTTTCATCCCGACAAAACAACTGAGTAAAAGCAAAAAAAGTATGAAAACTTACTGATACAAATTATGTTTTACACAGCCTTGGGCAGCATTAATTGCAAATATAATTAAATTATTAATTATTAACCAATAACAATTATAATTTGTAGTTAAATGGCATAATAATTACTATTTACTACTATTAACATTTTGACATGTAAGTAAAACCAATTCAATAATCACTAATAACATTTTAAAATGTTAATTAAATCGAATTTAAGAACAAATTACATTTGAGAAAGTAATAAAAACAGATCTTTTATTGCTAATTACATTTTGAATTGTTAATTACGTTTTTATTTTGCAATTAAATCGATTTGAAGAATTACTTTTGACAAAGTATTTAAATCAATTTAATTACTAATTAAATTTGTAATTAAAACCAACATAAATATAGTAATTAAAGTGGCCGATCTTAACATGGCTGATCTTTAACTTTGATTTTCTTTCTTTGCCTTTCCTTATGATATTCAAAGAGTTGCTGCTTGGACAGATTTATGCAGATCTAAAAAATATTTTTTGAATAACTTATACGTTATTCAGAAAATTAAAAATACTATTTTTGGATATGTATAAATCTGTCCAAATTATACATTTCTATTCGATTTACAAGGTATTAATGTAGTCATATGCAAGTCTTTAATATCTAAGCATATGTTGCCATCATGTTGCTGTAAAATTATTGTTTGTCGCAGATGACTCCTGATGACAACAAAATGCCTTCATATTGTCGTCATATTGCTGTCACAATACTGTCAATTGCAGATGGCAAAGTGACGACAACTTGTTGCCATCATGTTGCTGTCACAAATGAATTCGTCGGGAGAGCAAACCAACATCAACAAGTTGCCGTCAACATGCTGTAGTCTAGTGTCGAATTCACGTGAGTACCTAAGACGCACAATGCTGAAGAGCTGTCAAACAATGCTGTCTCGAGTTTCTATATAGAAATTGGTTGCTGCAACGGTTGACAGCAACATGACGGCAACTTCATAGGCATTTGGTTATCTGGGTGTTTATTATAGGAACATTCCTGAAATGTATGTGTGCATTTAAACCATCACATAAATTTACATGCTTTACTAAATGAGTTATGCTGGAACTTAGTTTACATAGCAGTAAAAGCATAGAAAGTAAAAAAAAATTACATTTACTTTTTCATTACAAAGAAGAATTATAGGACCGTTTTAGCCAAGAAGGTAAAGTCAATCATTGATTGTTCAAAATGCATTCAAACTGCCATGACCAAATAGTATATATATGTACCATAAATGATTTATGTTGACACTTAATTTATGTTGTAGTAAAAGCAGAGAAAATAAAAAATACACTTTTAACCAAATTATATAGGCCGATGTAAATAAAATTGTCCTACGCTGAGCATCTATATTTAATAATCATTATATTAATTGCATGGACAGTCTTAATTTAAACGCATAATATGCGTAACTAACGTGTATATATACGTATATGTACAGGGTGTTGCACTTGACTACAGTGCAGTCTAACGGGTTGCATATCCGTACGGGTTGCTGTTCCGTCGATAAAAACGCGTGCCGATTTTATCAATGAGTGCGTGCGCGGAGAGAGCGGACTAAGTAGGCATGCTGTATACGACCCGCAGCCTGCGCTTCGTCAACGCGCTTGTGCTAAATCCCTTTTTTAATGTAGTAATGACGAGTTGAGAGAATAGCGCTTAAAAGTGTTTTGAATCTAGCACAGTTCGAAAGAAAATAATACTGCATGCAAATAAGATAATCAATTTGAATACTCGCTGCAGCAATATTGAATGATAATGTCAGAAGCGAAAAGTTACATGGATTTTTCTTCTTACTTTGTACGCTTGCAGAGATAATTTTAATTAATTTAAGATAAATAATAATTTAAGATAATATTAATTAATTAATTTTTTCATAGGTCAAACTGCACGTTCATAAGTAATAACAAAATAGGTAGCATAATAAATATTAGCAAAATACCAGGGTTCAATAAGTTAATATATTTTTTTAACTAATAAGATTAAAGTTAATGGCTTATAAAATTAATTTAGTTAAGTTAATAGTTACATGAACAGAAACTTGGTTAAAGTTATTCAGTTAAGAGTGAATTAACTCAAGTTAAATTAAAAGTTAATTTTAAAAAACATTATTAATATTACATTAAAAAGTTATAATTAATATAAATTAGAATATTGATACAATATAGATTATTAAATATATTTAATATTTTATCTGTAAATTAAATCTATAAATCTAAGTATTTTCTCTTCGTAGAATTTTATCTTTTTCTTTAGGACGATTCGTAAAAACTTGAAAGCAATAAAAGATTTGTAACTATAATGCACATTGTTTATCTTTCCATTGAAATAATATGTATTATAGATATAAATTGTGAGGACGTGAAAGCCATAGTGAAGATTGTGCCAATTATTTCTTTAAACTTTGCTTTGCTTTGCAAATTGATTATCTTATTTGCATGCAGTATTATTTTCTTTCGAACTGTGCTAGATTCAAAACACTTTTAAGCGCTATTCTCTCAACTCGTCATTACTACATTAAAAAAGGGATTTAGCACAAGCGCGTTGACGAAGCGCAGGCTGCGGGTCGTATACAGCATGCCTACTTAGTCCGCTCTCTCCGCGCACGCACTCATTGATAAAATCGGCACGCGTTTTTATCGACGGAACAGCAACCCGTACGGATATGCAACCCGTTAGACTGCACTGTAGTCAAGTGCAACACCCTGTACGTGTAATAGAAGTTAAGCTTAAAGTTTAAAGAATCAATGCAGTTTGCTATTCGACAAAATTAAATATGAATACGCAACTGAAAATGATCTATAATATATGTTGAGAGTACTATAATAAATTATTTATATTTCTTTCTTTATACTCGCCATAAATAATTCAGTTATGCAAATTATGTTTAAAGACTGTCGATGCAATTAATCATTATATGCTCAGCATAGAAGAAGTTTTACATCAAATGCTTACGAGTCTCCTCTACAGTGAGTGTAATTAATTGCATATAATTTGTATGCTTATTAATAATTTGTATAACTGAGTTTTCACTGATTAACATTTATTACAAGTCAGCCATGTACCATTAAAGTAATTCAGCATACGTCCGTTACATGGAATAATTTCTTAACCTCTTATAATATATGTTAAAAAAATTTGAGAACGCGCGTTACCGTTATTTGCGTTGCCAATGAAAATTCACTAATATTAAATTACTGCCCATACAGCACAAAGCTCCGATTAAGCTCCCAGGGAATTCATTTTGCTGAGCTCCCGAGAAGCTTACAAAATTCGACAAAACAAGCTCCCAGGGAGTTCGTTTTGCTAAGTTTTCGAGAACCTTACAAAATTCGACAAAACAAGCTCCCAGGAAGTTCATTTTGCTGAGTTCCCGAGAAGCTTACAAAATTCGACAAACCAAGCTCCCAGGGAGTTCGTTTTATTGAGTTTCCGAGAAGCTTACAAAATTCGACAAAACAAGCTCCCAGGGAGTTCATTTTGCTGAGCTCCCGAAGAGCTTACAAAATTCGACAAAACAAGCTCCCAGGGAGTTCATTTTGCTAAGCTCCTGAAGAGCTTACAAAATTCGACAAAACAAGCTCCCAGGAAGTTCATTTTGCTGAGCTCCCGAGAAGCTTACAAAATTCGACAAACCAAGCTCCCAGGGAGTTCGTTTTGCTGAGTTTCCGAGAACCTCACAAAATTCGACAAAACAAACTTCCAGAGATTGAACATATCGGGTAAATTAATGTACTGCATGTATAGTCATATAGCCGCGAGTAGTTCACAAGATCGCCACTAGGCGAAGGCACGGCGCTCCTTCTCGTGAGAAAATTTACTCCAAAAGGCTTATAAAAGAAAACCATCACTCACGGCTTACCTAGCAGTTAGTACTTCATTAGCAGCAAAGTGTAGTATATATTGTTTTCGTTACACGAAGAGAGTTCGTGGGCCTTCGCAACTCAGAGAGAGTTTCCGAAAATTGAGAAAAAATAAAATTTTTTTTGGCAGCTTCTATGTCCGCTTTTGAGAGCTCCCTGAAAGCTTTATTTAAGCTCGCAGGGAGTTCAGAAATAATGTTTTAAGAACTTCCTGCGAGCTTCAAAATAATTCCCGTGAAGGTTCTATATAAGCTCTCTGACAGCTTCATCTAAGCTCTCAGGGAGCTCTCAAAAGCGGACATAAGAGCTCCCGGGAAGCTTATATAGAAATTTCCTGAGAATTACTTTGAAGCTCGCAGGGAGCTCTTAAAACATGATTTATAAATTATAAATTATAAAACATGATTATCGCTCCCTGCGAGCTCAAATAAAGCTCTCAAAGAGCTCTCAAAAGCGGACATAGCAGCTGCCAGGGAGCTCCGTGCGAATTTTTTGGAAGCTTAAATGAAGCTTATGAAAAATTTGGTGAGCTCCTCGGGAGCTCCTCGGAAGCTCCCCGTGCTGTATGGGTGAACGGTACAAACATACCTTTTGGTGAATCGTACAAAGGATATTTTCTTTATCTTCTAGTGGAAAATATTTCAGCCGTGTACCATCAAAGAAATTCAGTATGCACGCATATATAAACCTCTTATAAGTTAAACAATTTGGATTCTCCGTAGGAAACTTGACTATGCCTGTTCTTAATCTGGATAAAAAAGGACTATTATAACCTTAAAAAAATTGGACTATGCGTTAATTAATTGTCGCGACAATGAAAATTTACTAATATTAAATTACTGAACAGTAAACATACCTTTTGGGGAATTGTACAATATCGTTATTTTCATTTATTTTCCAGTAGAACTCACACGGGACACTTAACGGAATTTTTTTGGCCACGAAATGCGAAGCATGACAAAACACGAGCAGTCTTGCCGACAATGCTTCCAGCAACTTCCAGTCTCGAATCTTTTACAGCAGCAAGCGATTGATCGACTATTTGTTGTCTCCTTTCCAGGGCTTGAAGGAGACAGCTCGAGAGAAAAGGAGACAGCAGATAGTCGAGCGCCGTCGAGCTATTCGCTATCCCCTCCACTTACAGCACGTTGCTACATGTAAAAAGATTCGAGACTGGAAGCACTGCTTGCCGAGCCGAGGCGCGATGAAGCGCGAGACGGTCAGGCGGTGATATATCAGTATGTCGATAATTGATTAAATGTCGACATATCTGTAATGATATTAAATTTATAAAAGTTTAAAGCGCAAAAAAGAAAATAGTTTTTAAATACAATTTATATGTATAATATTAATATTAATATAAACAAATATTAAATATAAGTTACTGTCTAATAATGTTAACAATAAATAAATAAATCGTTATACAAGTTAATTATTATTAATTATTATTAAACAACTGTTATTTTGTAATAAACAATTTTTTCAAAGTGCGCGCGTTAACATGCTGTTGAAATATTTAATTTATATAAGAAGCTACTACATTTTATGAATATTAATATTAATAGATTATTAAATTATAAGTAAATAAAAATTATTGTTAATAATAATTTTATAAAATTATTTCAAAATAATTTTATAAAATTATTTCAAAATAATTTTTTAATTAATATAATTTGATTAAAATACTAGAATTAGTATTAATGTATATCTTATTATATTTTAATATAAATAAATATTAATTTTAATAATATAAAAAATAATAATGGCCATAAACCGTTAGTATTTACGTTGAAAAATGTTTTATGAACTTCTTTGGGACAGTGAAATTCGCTCTCAATTCCTCATACTTTTTGTTTAATAATAAATATATTATATTAACGGAGTCCCCATGGGATCTCCGTTATCTCCAGTTGTGGTGAATTTGATTTTGCAAGAATCACGTATTTTGGACGTCTTTCGGACGTCCTTTTGCTGTGATTTAACGGGACGTCCGGATAACGTATTTCGGATATCTCGCGGACATCCGAAATACGAAGACATAAACAGGACTTTTCAGGACACATACAAGACATCCGAAGGACGTCCGTGTGTTGTGTGGGATTATCGTCCGGTTTATTAATTGTCAAAAACTGTTGTCAGAAATGTTGTCAGAAAGGTTAATTATTTCCAATAACAGCCTACACACGCGATACGTACGAGAGTTAAAAAGTTGTGTCGTATTAACGTATCCACACTCGGCTGCGTTACACAGCAAACCGGGACAAAACGTCCCAACACACACGCGATACGTGCAAGAGTTCAAAAATTGATACAGGATAAGCACGTCGATCGACTTGATCGCATCACACGGCAGATTTGGTTATGTGCGTCATTCGACGTCTTAAAAACGTCTTTCTCAGATGTCGTAAAGACGTCTAAATGGCGTCTCAAAGAATATGTCTTAAAAAAGACGTATTTTAGACGTCTTAAGAGAGACGTCTAAAATAAGACGATTTTAAGACGTCATAAAGACGTCTTTTCGTAAAGTCTCAAAGACGTCTCTTTTAAGACGTCTTAAAGATGTCTTTTAGACATGCGTGTTGTCTGGGAATTAAGACTTTGAAGCGTTCAAATGGTTAATTTGACCATTTTGAAATTATTTCCAAGATATCTAAATATTTTCTTAAAAAAGTTCTCTTAAAGTTGAATATAATATGCTTATATAATATGCTTATGCCTTACGCCTTAAATCTCATTGTATAGACACCGCTTTAGACCTTGTCTGAAATACGTCTTAATGACGTCTTTATGTCCCTTATGATTTTAGATGTGTGCTGTCTGGGAAAATAATCGTCAGATCATGACTGAAATATGACTTCGAAATGACATCATCATGACGTCAATTTTAGGTCATGTAAAAAAATGATCATTTTGACGACATATGACCAGATATGACCATTTTGGGACGTCAAAATGACGTGGGCTTACTACCTGGGATGTAACTTGGTGTTTGGTGAGGTGTAATATGTATGTACATACATCTGTATATATAAGTACATTACTAGAAATATAATTGTATGTAGAAAAAATTTTAATTTAAACCTGATTATGGAATACAAATTCGAAAAAAATTAATAACAAGATAAAAAAATTAAAATTAAATAAGATAACCAATTTATACAATTTGTAACTATTAAATAAAAATATAAATGTTAATTAATAAATTATATAGAATATTTTTAGATACATCATGTTTCTATTTTGCTAAATTTGTCTTACCTCGTCTATACTCTTATTACAAAATATACGTTGTAGACAATCTCGCGAGAAACCGTGCAACTTCACTTTACTTCTAATTATACTTCACTGTACTGGGTTTAATTATTACTAGACAATTACCAGCGCGTCTAAAGGTGTTTATAAATACGCGGCAGCATTGTGTTCGATGTATATGATTAATTAAGTGGTTTTTGTCTTCCTACACGATGGGAAATGCTGTCAAAGGCAAGGTATTAAGTGTTTATAAAAATTGCCCCTCTATTAATTTTCCTGGTAGTAACTTATAGTAAATGTGAAAACGGAAATCCTTAGAAATTTTAGTTTATTGTAGAACTTTCTTTTTCTGAAATCTCTTTGATAAAACAATGTTAATGCAAGTAACAATTCAAATAAAGTAATAATTCAAGCAGTATTCTATAAAGATTTTGATATTTCCGAAAGTAATATTCCGCGAATATGAATACAGTATCAATGCATACAATTTACTAAAGTATTAAAACATTAACTGCTTAAATTATTAATATGTAAATTTTGCAATATATATATTAAACTAAAGTTCTATTATATATATATATATATATTTCTATCATATACCTAATGCAACCACTTGACTGAATAGTTATGACTTCTAATGAAATTATAATAAACAATATTAATATAATGTCGAGGTTTTTTAATGTCTTGTACATATTGAAATCCCTCGAGAATCAATACACTTTGCTTCGAGGGTAGACTATAACATTGCTTATATCATATGTACCGCATGTACAATTATTTGGCGCCTCACGATAGTGTTATTACAGCGTCTACTCGCTGGCAAATTGTCTTGGCGATATTGCGAAGATAATTACAGTTTATATTATGCTAGCTTGAATTTCCATTGTGTCTTCGACATGGAGGGAAAGATAACACTGGATAGAGTAATTGCCTTTCTAAGGGTATACTTGACATTTGCTTGCTGTTGGCCTCTTCCACCGAATGCAACGAAGCTTCAAAGACTTGTTCGCAGTGCTTTCCAGTGTTTCTGCCTTACGAACTCAATAGTGTTTGCCATTGCAGCGATATGGACACTTTGCAAGCACAGTGACGATGTACTTCTGGTAATAAAATTAGGATGCCAATTAAGCGCCATCGTGCAAATTCCATTGCAAATGATACTCTTTGCGATGCAAAACAAACGTTTGCAGGTAAAATTTTTGTTTATGTTAAATTGCAAGAAAATCTTAAATTTCTGACAATTTAATAAAATCTGTGCATCTTTGTTTAAATACTTATAAAAACTGTTTATATTTATAAGATAAATCATGAAATAACACGTTAAAACTATTCACTTAATTTGTAAGATAAATATATTCTTTAAATAGAAATATATGAGTATTTATTACTTTTTTCCATGCTGTCTTTTAAAATGCTTCCAATAATGAATAATTGCTATATGATGCTCTAAGGAGAAATTTATTAATACATTTTATTAATATTTTGTATTTATAAAATTAATAAAAGACCTATTAATATATGCTTTGACAATGCAGTTTATTGTTTTGGAAATGGAGAGTTACTATCAACAAGCGCAAGAATATGAAAAAAAAATTTTTCAACTATATATTGACAAATGTAAACCATTTTATGGTATGTACAGTATTAGGTTTAGCTATTAAAACAATTCTTTTAATAAGTTGATTATTACAGGTAGCATTCTTTGTTGGTTGGCGATGACAGGCATCAGTGTTATAATTACACCTTTATTTTCGTCACAATCCTTTCCGAGTGAAACGGAGTATCCAATTAACATGCACTCTCAACCATTAAAAATTATCATTTATGCACATCATGTATTAATCGCTTATCAAAGTGTAATACAAGTTAGCACCAATACTTTTCCTGCTCTTCTACTTTGGTTTGTAGCCGCCAGATTCGACATTCTGTCCATTCGATTTCGTACAATGAAGAATATGAAAGAACTGACAAAATATACGCATGAACATAGGCTATTACTTGGGTACCTATATAATATAGATTTGAAAAAAAGAGAATTAAAAAATTTAAATGTAATAATAAAGGAATAAATATATTTTCTCTTCTAAATTCTGAATTATAGATATGCAAAAGAAGTGACGCGTGCAATTCGTTACGTAGCATTATTATGTGTGACTTTTAGTACTGGCGCGGTAATATTTGGTTATCTTACTTTTATGAGTGTAAGTATAGTGTACTATGCTTTTGTGTGAATTATTGTGAGCTGTTATATATTCTGTAAAAACATTGTTTTATAATAATGCCAAATGATTTTATCATTTATTAGTAATGGAAAGCAAATTGTTTGGAACTTAAAACATTTGTTTCCTTAATGCAACATATTACATAATATTTTATATACATCATGACCATTATTTTTTCTTGATATTTTTCTTGATGCGCGTCAACCGATATATCAGCGCGATATACCATGGACGGTGAAATCAACATTTCTTATGATAGCTTTTTGTGGCTTTGTGGAACTCTATATGTATGCCTGGCCAGCTGACAACGTTATGAGCACGGTTAGTTATTTATATAAAGTGAAATGCATAATTATATTATATTATATACAGTAGTAGAGATGACAAACATCTAATTTTTTTCTGCGTTAAAAAAATTATTAGAGTAGTGGCATAGCGTCTGCGGTCTACGAATCATTATGGTATAATGATGATCTAACTAGAACGCGAAAAATTTTGATACATATTATATTAAGAAGTCAACGTCCAGTCACCGTTTCAATTCCATGCGCATTACCAAATTTGTCCATGAATTATTATGCATCAGTAAGAAATTGTATTTCTTTATATATTATTTTTACTGCATTTTTTTGGCATTTTTTCTTATATTTGATTACTACTTTTAATTAAAAAATTTATTTTATTTTCAGTATATCTCGACAGTTTTTTCATACATGGCATTTGTACGGGCACATATCGTAATGGGTCAAGAATAAAGAAGGAATCAGATTTAAGGTGAAAATTAAATATATATTTTTTGAAATATCTGTGCTATGTAGAATTGTACTAGCATAATATTAATATGTATTTGTATTTATATAAAAAGTCAAAAGCTATTTATATAGAGAGATCTTATTGCATTTATATATAAACAATTAAATTATTAATAGAATTGTATATGATAATAATCTATAAACAAAAATTATTAATTTTATTTCTTTTTTCAAATAATTTATATATTCTAATTTATATGTTTCGAGCAAATTAAAACTCATTTGATACAAACATAAACACATTTTAATTTATTGCAACTTCTAAATTAATTTGTCAATAAAATAATTAAGCAATGTAATTTGACATAAGAAAAAGGATACGATTGATAATTAAGTTTCTTTCTTCCTTTTATACAGCTTATTGTACAGAATAATCTGATAATCTTATTTCTGATCATTTGATAATTAATTAATAAATAATAATAATAATAATAATAATAATAATAATAATATTAATAATATTAATAATTTTTATAATATAATGTTAATAAAGATACATCTTCAAATCTAATAATTCTCTTGTTCTTTAGATTTTTTTACTTATGTAAATTCCATACTTCTTATTATTTTTTAATTTCTATCTACAAATCGAAAACGTAATGATCTATTTGGTACATTTATCATAAGAAATCGACTTTGGATCTCAGCATAATCATATTCAATTGTAAATTCTTGTACCAACTGAAAAAATAGATAAATTTTTATATTACTTTTACATTACATTTACATTTAAGTAAAATCTATTATTACGCGTCAAACCTATTTACTTTTGCAGTGAGTAACATCATTTGTGTTTCGGCCATATTTTTTCCCAGGCAGGATCGTACACCATAGCCAAAAGGTAGACATGAATACTCTTGATAATCATTATGCGTATATTCATCTCGATTCAACCATCTTTCTGGTTGATACTTTTCAGGATTTTCAAAATATTCTTCACGCTGTGATGTTATTTGATTTGCCATTATAACGAAAGTCTAAAAAAATAAAATTATTTATTATATTACGTTTAAAAACTTAAACTAACATTTAACTTACTCCTTTTGGTATTGTGTATCCGTGTAATGAAATTGCCGATGGTAATAATCTTGTCAAATAGGGAAATGCTGGTCGCAATCTTTTATAAAAATAGTGCGTTACATGTAATAACTAACACATTTAACTTTCTTAGCCTTTTTGTAGATAATAATTTATAACTAAATTTTAAATGTATGTATAATGTATTCTAAAATACTAAAATAATTATATTTTTATATTTTTTATTACCTAAGACTTTCTTTTATGCATGCTTTTAGATATGGCATATTTTCCAAGCTTTCTTTTGTCAGAGTATATTCTGTTTTTGATAAAACAGAGATTATTTCATTATATAATCGTTTCTGTACTCTAGGATTTTTTGCTAGGAAATAAAGTAGGAATGCCTCGCAATTAATAACCTGAAAATGTACAATAATTACCATTTACAATCTTATTTTAGTAATGTTAAATTATTACAGCTTGAACGCCTAAAATAATCATGTCCATCAGAAGAATAGAAATGTCGTCTGGATGAATACGCTGAATCATCATTTTTTCGAGTAATGGTAATTTTCTCTCTTCATTTGTAGATTCCTCTTGTATTGATAGCGACAAAGTTTGCAGCTTATTTTGAGTTTGGTGAATATATTTTCCAATAACTCTGGAGTTTAAATCCGTAAGTAAATATTATTTGAGAAATTAGTAGAATATTAAAATTGACAAAGTTTGTTATCAGTGTGCACACACACATGCACACATAGACATACATGCACAACCACATATTATATAATTTATGTAAGAAATTTTAATTACACATACATTTATTATATAATATTGAAATTGACAAAATTTGTTATCAGTGTGTACACACACCTACACACATACACACACACATGCACAACCGTATATTATATAATTTAATTATAAAAAATTATAATTACACATACATTTATTGTATAAATAGAAACGTATGGTTAAAATAAACTTCGTTGAACCTATTAAACGTTGTTGACTTACTCGTCAAGAACATCACAAGCTGCATAAAGTTTTTTGGCGAATGGAGTTTCAAAGAATCTCCACACTTGAAATCCGGTTTCGCAGCGACTCATATAAGTATGGGCTGTGTTTAACGCGTTAATAATTTTTGTGGCTTCTGAAGCTGATTTTGAGGTAGAATCGAGAAAACCAAAGTGTTTGCTGAACATTATCACGTAGAAACATTCCATTCCCCATGCGGTAAGTTCTTGATGAAAATTTGCTGGCACCTGTTGTTTAAATAATAATTGTATTATTTTCTTTATATTTTTATTAATTATATATAATAAAATATGTTTATTTATCCTGTTAAATTTACTTACTATAATTTGCTCATTTTAATTTTGTGAGATCTAATTTTGTGAGGTTTACTTTTGTAATATTGCTTTTATATTTAAATTATTATAAAAAAAGTATAAGTTAAATTTAAGACACTTGATATTACTGATGTAAATTCTTAATTATTATTTATTGTACAGTGACATACCTCATCTTGACGATTACGTATATTACGAATTTTATTAATAAGCTCGCCAACTACTAAATCCAGTTTTTCAATATTGTCAGAAATAGTTTCATGCAACGGCTCAACTTTCCTTTTTACTTCCAACCACTCCAAACCTTGTCTGGAGGTTTCATAAAATTTATTATTAAATTATTATACTAATAAATCGTCGCTTCCGAATAAAAGGGCGTTAACTCAGAAGCCGTTTGAAAAGAGTATTAACTCGGAAGCAGATTGAAAAGGGCGTTAACTAGGAAGCCGGTTGGAAAAGGAGTTAACTGGAAAGCTGGTTGAAAAAGGCGTTAATTCGTCTGCTCGAATTTTTCGTTTTATTTTAGTTTTGCAGCTACTGAAATAATTTTGGTGCTTGATTTAAAACATAAACATATTGAAACAAAAATAAATATGCACATACAGGTAGAGCACTAAAATTATTTTGACAATGCTGTCAAAACTTAAATTGAAACGAAAAATTTGAGGGCGCGAGTTAATGCCTTTTCAACCGGCTTCCGAGTTAACGTCCTTTTTAATCGGGTTCCGAATTAACCCCCTTTTCAATCGGCTTTGAGTTAACGTCCTTTTATTCGGAAGTGACGAAATATCTTGTATGCCAAAAAAAAAGAAAATTACAAGAATATAGAAAGGGAATATTATTTAAAGAAAGAGAATATTATATATCTATGCAAAATAATTAATATGTAAATAAAAATATTTTCTTTGCAAATATAAGCTATATTTTCATAAAAATCAAAAGTTCTTATATAGACAAAAAAGAAAACATCTTTTTAGGATATCAATTTAAACTGTTATACACTGTTACATAATTACATTTTTCAGTTTATATTTAGTAATTGTATTAAGTTTTTTATTATTTCTTAAATTTTTAATCACATTATACTTACAAAGAAAACGCTCCGGCGGAACGATATTTGTGATGATTAAGGCGATAATGTTGTAAGATATCAATTCCACTACGTATAGGTGATTTGCTTTCCTGATTGAAAATTTCTGCTATATGCTCAGGTCTAAAATGATTGATGAGTCAATTATTTGAAAAAACATGCAGATTATGATATCTCACCTGTGAATCATAATTATATCATTCACAAGCGGTCCGTTAATTCTCACGATACAACCATATTCATCAAATAAGTATTTAATTGGCGTGACGTTGCGATTCCAGGATAATCGTCCTGTGAATGTAACATATTATTCTTAATATATTATATTGTATATAATATCAGATTATATATAGTTACCCTTTTTATAATAATTAATTTGTTTAATTATTTTTATTATTGATTACAAGAATTACTTTGAAAAATTTGTTATGTTAAATTTGTTTTATATTTTCTGGGATATATCAAAACTAATTTTATACACATATGCTATTATATATTTTTTTATATAGAGAAAATTTTATAACATAATATAATAAAGTATGTTTTTATTTTTTATATATATTACAATAAAGACACAAATACATAAATATATCTTTAAATTTTAAAAACGATTTAATATATTTTGTCTATTTTTTTTAATTGCTGAAAGCAGTTTGCTCAGAATTTGAAGAACTAAAATTAATTTATATTCTATGTACATTGTTATGAACTTTGATCATATTCTTGAGAGAGAGAGAGAGAGAGAGAGAGAGAGAGAGAGAGAGAGAGAGAGAGAGAGAGAGAGAGAGAGAGAGAGAGAGAGAGAATTCTCAACATAAATATGCAAAAATGGTTCTTCGAATTTCAAGCAATTGAACTTCAAGGGATCATACCCTGGGTATGTCTGCTTATTAGTAGACTGCAAAACAGTTGCGTACCCAAAAGTGGCACGTATCTCCAATACTTTTCCCATAATTTCAGAATCAATGGGCCAGGAATTTCTTCAAATGGTAATGGTGTTTTTTTTATACCGATATGTGGTACAGCTTTAGATGTAGTAATTTTAATACGTTCTGCTATTTCAGAATTTGATGTTTCCAATAATGGCGCTGTCTTTGTTGATGTTATAGTTGCATCTATCATCGGAATTGTATGTGATTGTGCCACAGAGGCAGCTAAATTAGAGAAAATTTTGGTATAACATTAATAGCCAAATATCAATTATATTAATATTAAGACTATGACAAAATATGATTTCTTTCTCAAAATTTCCAGCAACTTAATTTATTTGTATGCTATTTTATGTAATTTTTATTGGGAAACTATTAAACATGTGATTGTTTGAATTGTAAAGTATCATTTTTCTTACTTATTACGTTATTGGAATTCAGTGACACGCTTTTTTTTTCTTCACTAGCTGCTAATGTATCTGCCAGCTTCATCGTTGAGTGATAGAAACATTTTCCGTATGTTTGTAATGAAAGATATCGAACAATAAAGCTGGATTTCATTAAATAACGTATCATTTTTGCAATTGATATTTTTATAACACTAAGATGGTTTTATACCTTAAATAAAAAATTTAATTAAACATATGTAAGATTATTTAAAAATGCAAATGTAAGTTATTTAATGTATATATAATACATTAACATATACATAATATAGAAATTTAAATTTTTGCTTATACCTGCTAGTAAATATAGTGTAGAAAAGACTAGAAAGACTAAATGAGATTGCTAAATATTATTGTATAATAACGATTGAGTTACACGTGTTTGCACTGATAAAAAAGGAAATAATAAAATCGTTACTATGGAAGAATAAATATCGAAAAAATAGAAAATCGTATTAATGATAAATTCATTCCAATATTTTTAAGTTTTATATAATAGATATTAGAATATTTATGTATGTGTATACACACACACATTATGTCCGAAAAAGTAAATAAGACGTCATAATGACGTTATTTAAATGACGTCTCTGATGGAAATATTATATTACTAAAATTTTTACTGAAAATTTCTCTCAATTGACCCCTTTTCACTAAGATTCAGTAAGATTCGTTAAATTTAATTGAAATTAATTAAAATTTATTAAGGTTTCTTTAAGATTCATTAAAATTCATATAATTTATTTTTTTGTTAAATAACACTAAAGTAAATTTAATAAATTTTATAAAATTATAATGAATTAAATGAGTTTTAATGAATTTTAACAAATTTTATACATGAGTTTTAATAAATTTTAATGAATTTAATAAATTTTAATAAATTTTATAAAATTTTAATGAATTAAATGAGTTTTAATAAATTTTAATGAATTTAATAAATTTCAATGAAATGGATCAATTGAAAAAGATTTTCAATAAAATATTTGACCCGTTCGACGACTCATCAGGGGTTATTTAAATAACACGGTTTTGTTAAAAAATTGTGTATATTTATGTATTATGCGTAAATATTTCGTACATTCAAACGTCAAGTTACTACAAGTTTCATGTTTTTGACATCTATTGATGAACTGATCTATAACAAATATGTATTCATGAGCATCAAGTGTTCATGGATCATCACAAAGTGCTAGGTTGCGTATGATTTTCTGTATGTGACTATGGTTTGGTGGGTAACGATGCTTGTTGAGAAACAACGTAAATTTTTTTTTACATTATAATTATGTTATTTCGATATTTTCACAATGCAAGTATACTGCACATATAGGACATGTGCCCAAAATATTTTCTAAAATGTCAAAATAACGGCGACTTTTACTACCTGGGATAGTCATAAAAATGACGTAAGTAAACGTCATTAACCTGACGTCATTTTTGACGTCGAGACAAACTTACGTCGTCATTACGTCAATTTGACGTCATAAACTGACGTCGAACGGGTCAAAAACTGACGTTATATTCACGTCATTTCGACGTCAGCTGGTTGCCTGGGATATTACATATAATAATGTATATACAGAATATACATACATACAATATACATATCATATACACATGTATATACTATGAATCTTCTATGTACATTAACCCGGTTTCATTTGCACATACATTTCACATCCAATGTATATACATTACATTAAGAATGTATATACCTGGAATATGTAATATACATAAATGTATGTACAATGTATGTACTAAGTATATTTTTATGTTTTGTGGGATATATATAAAATATGTAAAATTTTCTTAATTATAGGTAATAGTAAATTATTAATAAGCTTTAATTTTATCGTAAATTACTATTATTATGCTCACAATAAGCTTTTTATTATTTATTTTTGAGATTGAACATGCATCAGTTTTTTTTTAACAGTTAGATATATGTATATAATTAGGCATATTAATGACTACATTGATATTATATTTATTATATAGTATATAATTACCTCGTAATATATATATATATATATATACAATTTTTATACTTTTGACAAATGTTTATAGCTTTTTAAAATAAATTTGTTTGCTATATATAAAAATTTTATAAGAAATATTGCCCAAAAATACACAGGGTGTGGACCACTAATTTTTTGCAGCACTTGATGCAATAACCAGAAATTGTATCTAATATCACCTATATGAACGCGATTTTAGGACATTATCGTCAATACCAATATAATCCATCTTTTTGCTATTTTCAAATCTTTTAACGACACTAGATACCCTAAGTCTTGCCAGATTATTTAGGGAAATGCTAATACATTTTTTATTACATCTTCTATTATTCATAAAGATTTAATTTCCCCCAGATTTTATTGATGGACAAACTGAACCCAATTTGGGTAACGGTCTTTATAAATCTAATCAATTTCTATATCTTCTTCGTCTTGCATTGTATCATTGGTGATAGATTTAATTAATTTTTGCGGAAAATCTTTTTGAGTAGAATCTGGGCCGGTCAACGTAGTGTTTTCGCTTTCTTTTGTGTGCCGCCATTTCATTCGACGATTTTGAAACCAAACTTTAACCTACACAGAAAAAAAGAATATTCTTGTTTTGACAATATCTCCAGTTTCAAAATAGAAATTTTGAAATGAGATTATATCGGGGTAAAACAAAAAGATTTACTTGAATGAAGATTTATTTCAAAATTTTATATAGTTTAATCAAGAAAATAATATTCTTGTTATTTAAGAATTTTCTTGAATGGAAAAAAAATATTGAAAATACTACATATTTAAATCGATGATTATAATTTTCTTAGAATAAAATTATCAAAACAATTGTATCATATTTTTAAAATAATACTTATAGTATTGAAATAAGACTATAATATCTTGAAATCCAAGATTTTCAAATTCTTTTAAGAAGAATATTATATATTGTTGCTTATATATGAAACAAGGATCGCATTAATTTGAATACATAAGTTTCAATTTAAGAGTAATTTTTTTTTTATAATAATGTATTTTTTCTGTTATAATGTAAAAGAATATTTAATATAAAAATGATGTTTTTATTATTAATATTATTTTCATGCAAGTGCAAATATTAAAATTTTTTTATTGCGCAAGAAAGAGACATTAGATTTTATTTTATAACCTGTGCATCGGTTAGACCTAATGTTGCTGCCAATTGTCGCCTATCTGGTTTTGTGATATATTTCTGTAGAGAAAATCTTTTTTCCAGACCTTTTCGTTGTAAAGAACTAAAGACAGCTCTGGACCATGATCTTTTTCTTCGTGTGTTTGTTTCTGAAGAATTCACTGTTGAGGAAGATGAAATAAGTGCTGAAAAGTGAATATTATCGGAAATTATTTCATAATTACTTTATTTAGAAGATATGAGTTTTTAAATTTTTTTAAATTTCTTAAATTTATTGATTAATTAATTAATTTTATTTAATGCACAAATATGATTTTGCTCTGTTATCTAATAATATTGAAAATTTTGTTTAAAAAATATTTATTATAAAAATGCATTAAAAATTCTTTTAGAGGAATTTAGAGAGGATATATTTTGAAAAGATTAAGGGCCAATTGTTCCAACTTCTTGGTAAACTTACCTATCAGATAAATATATGTTTGTTTTTATTTATTTAAGAAAAGAAATGAAGATAGACACATGCTTACCTGGTAGGTAAGTTTACTGAAAAGTTGAAGCAATCGGCTCTAAATATATTTACAAGGGAAATAGTTAAAACAATTTTTAATTACACGAAATGAAGAAGCACCATGAAAGACAAATGCTACTCTTAGGTACATGAGTGTCAGTTTCTACGGATCTTGATCTGAAGAAGCCTCAGAGATGGGGTACTTCGGACTGATTTACGATCGTATGAAAGTATACAACATCTGTATGTATTTAAACAGTGTGGTACCTCCACTCAAACTGAATCTCCGTACAAGTTCGAACAGATAACTTTAACATCATAGTTATTTTGGGGTTTTTGTGTTGATCTCTGATCGTACATTTCTAATTTGTAGATTTTGCTACATTTGATAGGGTTCTTCATGCTGTGCGAAAAATTAATGTAACAATTTAAACAGCACGGAGAAAATTTAAAAAATTACTATGTACGATAATAGCCACGGACCATGAGAAGAAATAGAGAATTATATTATAAATAGAGAAATATGTTATAAATATTATAAAATTTGATGAAAAACAAAAATTTTCACAATTTCCTCTATGATCTGCGTTTATTATTTACTATAGTAATTTTTATATAAAATTTTTTCCGTGAAGATATAATATATTATAGCTTATGTATTGATATTATGTAAAATATATAAAGTATAACAAAAAAAATTACATCTTTAATAATTACAGCAAATTTATAATAACTTGAAAATTGATTTATATTGTTATGTTACATTTTATCTACATATTATTTTATTTCTGCTTAAATACAATTTGCAAAATATGAATGATTAGGCTATGAATATAATTACTTACAAAACAGATTTATGAAATATAAACTTTTTAAAATTTATGTATTACCTACTTATTTATTTTTTAATTTTATTTTATACAAAAGTAGCATATAAGTATATTATTAATTTTGTGGGTAGCAAAGAAAAGTGATGGACAAGGAAAGGAGGGGGGGGGGAGAGCGCTCTAAATAAATTCTAACAAAAAAAGGAAAATATAGGCGCTACCAGATTTTAACCAACCGAGAAAATACGTATTGAAACCGCTATTTACGCCCTGCATAAACGCTGGATGGCACTTAAGATGTCGTTTAAACACAGACAGGAAACACGTGAATACACTGATACGTAAATATTTTGTTCTACTTGCTCCTGAATATCAGGACAAGATACGTCCATATGGTAACATTTGTCAATGACGTAATCTGCAACGCTCAGTTGAATCTTTTAAAGATATTTTTACGAATTTTGTGAAAAGCAAAAATATTCTGTTATATATTAAAATTTAATTAAACAATACAAGTCTAACAAGTTAAACTTTAAGAGATAAACTGTATGACAAAGTTATATTTAATTAATTTCAATTAGACTTTATAGAACGTATAAAAATTAATTAAAAACTCGTACAATTTTAAACATCAGAAAGATGCAGTAAATAATAAATTTGTTTTGATTCTGACTTGAGAGTAGATTATTTTCTACGAAACATTTAGTTGTACATTGATTGGAACATTATGTAGGGTAAAATTTCTATTTTTTACTAATGCAAATTTTGAGCAAATAATGCAATAATATATCTAATTTATTATAATTTACCTCTTGGTACCGGACGTAATGCTGCTGGTCGATACAAAGTTCCTAAATTCTCCATTAATCCAGTATAAGGTGCAGATGTGATGCTTTCATAATACGATAATGATGAATGATGGGCATGTGGAAATAAAGTACAAGTTGTGACAGTTTCACATCGCTCGCAATTATCAATACAAGGACAACGTATTGATGGAAGTTGTATTGGAAGTGGCTTAAGAATATCTGTCAACATATTTTTATAAATTTTTATAACGTATATGAATGACAATATATATACATTATACAATTAAATAGTACAAAGTTTTATTAGCAGTATTAGCATTATAAAGAGATATTGAAATTAAAAATTATAATTTTTATTTAAAGATATGTGTAAGAAAATTGATACATACATATTTGGTTAAACGGAAATGTAATTTACTATATAAGTTATAAAAAAATTGGTGTAATAAATTATAAGTTAATAATGATAATTATAAAAGGAAAAAATTCTATCTAATATTTTGTAAATTATAATTTTCAAGTGCTATATCAACTTTTACCTGTTTTTTTTGTGCAAATTTCATTTGATAATATGCGATCCATTCCAAATTTCAATTGTTTAGAACAATTAGCGTTATCCATGATGAAAATATTAATGTCGTTCATCGTCTTTTCTATGAACTTGTCAAAAATCTGCACGGTATCTGCATTATGTATTCATAAAATTTGAAAATGCATGTTTGTTTATACAAAATACAAATTTATACAAAGAATTTATATTAAAAATAATATAAAACGGATTTTAGTAACAAAAGTCAAGTTATAATTACTTCACTTGTATTACATCATTTTAATTCACTTTCTTGATCACTTTTTATAACACTATTTTTTAATGCACATAACTATGTTAAACATATTAAGTTCAGTGGAAAAAAACTTTAAGAATGAAGTCTTAAGACTGAATTAATTTATTACAAGAAATTATCAATGTTGAAAAAAAATATTTGAGGGTACTGCAGAACAGCATAAAAGTGAATGAGTGAACGAGAGCCATGTTCAGAAATTTCTGGTTGAAAAAAATCACCACCGCTAGTTGTGATTTAGCTGGATTAACTGGATTGGTCCACGAAAATACCGGTAGGCGGGACTATGAGAAGATTGGTCTGACCAAGATGATAAGTTGGATGCTGCGGATATAAATGTCAAACTCAAGTAACATTTTCTATAAGATATGTTTTAAAAAGATGAAAGATTTTACACGTAAGAATGTGTGTGCGCGCGTGTTTGTGTTTAGTAGCAATGATAAGGATAATGATAATAATAATAAACAAAAATTGTCTTTAATATATGTTAAATTATTAATTTTATATAATATATTAAATTCTATGAGTAAGTATGTGTTATTTTGTTTTTGATTTCTTCAGTTTATCATATTTGTATCTTATTATTGTAAAATATAAGATATTTCTTATTTTAAATTATTTTATAAATAATCTTATAATCTTAAAAATTTAAGAATGTGTGAAAGATTAATATTATTATTCTATTTTTAAATATTTGAATATTTTTACTAATATAATACTTACATTTTTATTGTATTAACGTTTAGTATTATTAAACATGTTTTAATACGTTTATGTTTGATATAATTCTCTAATTAATGTGTGTTTAAATAAGTTGATCAAATTACTATAATAGTGGCATATATTACATTTTACGTCTCATAATTGTTACTTTCAGACATGAACGCCATGTAATCAGAAACGGATTGGATTCCAAAGAGCTTTTTGCAGGTATAAAAATTTGCATATTTCTATCGATGGAACAATGGTATAGAGACGTATGTATGGTCGATGATATCTTTGCAAGAGCCATATGGTTATCTTTTACGTATAGGTCTGTGAAGTACACAGCCACTTAAATGTTTATTTGAAGAGCCATGTTTGAAGCTGCCTCTCTACCCACACGCCAAGAATATTCTTCGAGATATGTACACAGCGCGGTCTTCTATTCGATTTTATTAGGTTTTAGGATTTTCAAGAATCTGTAGATTTGTGTGATAATCAGTTCTTAAATAAAGTTAATTGATCGGCATTATAATTTTTAACTATATGATAAGAAACATAAAAAATTCCTTTAAGGATCTATTAATTTATTTGTTTCTATTTCATTGTTTTTTTGGATTATTACGATATTTTATGTACCTTCATTCTGTAATAAAAGTAAGTCGTTTTTTTCTAAATTGTTAGGGACATAATAACTTTATTAATTCATTTGTTGTAACATTTACATTTAAAATCCTGTTGTATTCTTTTATAAAACATTTGTTTTAATTTATTGCATCTATATTGTATTTATATATTAAATTATTGCTTGTATATTTTATTATTTGCTAATATAATTATATATAAATAATAATTTTTTAGAAAATGCTAAGTTTACACGATTTGTGGTCAATTGTACAAGGCATAACTTCTCGAAAGCATAATCATTCCTTCATAGAGTTTGTCTATTTCGAAGTTATTCTCCATTGGATCGAATATTAAAATATTCCGTTTAGGGCGGTTCAATTTCTGTAGACTTTGCAGATTCTAAAAGAGTAATTAATTGTAATTGTTTGATTAATGAAACATTAATAAAAATTCAACTTAGATACGTAAAAGAATGTTATAAACAAAGTATCAATAGATTGATCTAACGGTCTTTTAGAGAAACGTATGAATTCTTAAAATATAACAACTAATCGTCCATTAAATTATAAAAAGTGTAAAGAGATCTTTCAATAGGATAATAATTTAATGATGAAAAATATTCTTTTAATAGTTATATATTTAATCGAAGAAGCAATGTTATTTTTTTATTTTTAGTAAATTTAAAATAAATTACTGTTTAATAAACTTTGTATCCACAAAAGTAAGTATTAATTAAATAGTCACTAAAGATATTTTATTATATATTATTTAATTTAAACATAAAAAATTTTGTTATAATTATTACCGAAAATATAAGGACATTTCCATTTCCATTGGGCGTATTGCGACGAATTGCTGTAATTATGAGTGTAAGAAGATAACCACCAAATGCAAGAAAAGAGAGTGCAGTTACTGCTAGTTGAAAGATTTTTGAAATCTTCGTATCTTTGCCTTTTTCATCATAGTGTTCTTCGTGTCGTCTTATAGGTTTCTTATTATTTCTCTTCAATGCCATTGGCAGTGTCAACGGTAATGTTCTAGACATCTCGATATCTTCATATTCGTTAGTAATATCTATAAAGAGACAAGTGTTACAATATTATCTAAATGTATCTATATTTTTAATATTAATTATCTCACAATAACACTCTGATAATTTGATATAATAATAGTTAATGTTTAATGAAAGATTTACAATTAAAAATTTACCATTATTACTTGCAAGCGAAGATTTTATATGAATTAGTTTATTCATTGGCAATTCGCTTAAGCTGCGAATTTCACTCAGATATAGAGATGATTGATCTCCAAATGTCAGATTTAAAATGTAAAATGCACAAAATATTAACAAACCGCAATACATAGCTGAGATCTAAAATTTGTAGTTAAAATATAAATATAAATTCGTACTTTAGTTCTTATTATATACACATGTTGTAATATAACTTACTTTATGTAGCAAAAATATTGTAAATATTTAAACTTGGAGTAGCACAAATTGAACAATCTGGTTATTACTGGGAACAAATGCTTAGTAGTTTTTTTAAAATTTCTTTGATGATAATAACTACATAAATTTTGAATATATATTATATAATTTTGAATGATACTTCTAGAACTTTTGTCACTCAAAACCTTTTTACTGGTTTCTAAGAGGAACGCGACTAAATCGTGCTACGAAACACGGATGCCGTTTTCTTATGCTTGGCTGACGAAGCAAGAAGAGTAACAATCACATAACAAGTGACTCAACGAGGACTTTGTCGGAGACAAGCAACGGAATAGAAATAAATGCACAATTAACACAAAACACCCGTTATAATGTTTTACAAAGATCTATAGTAGTAGTAGTCTCAGTATCGCTGAACAGTTTGATTCGGCAAAATGTCTAGAGTCTCGTGCTTTTTTCTTTGTATTTTTTTAGTAACTATATTTGACAAAGTGCGACTTGCAAAAACTGACGGTGAGTTTTTTTCTTTCAAAGAATTAAATATTCATTGTAAATCTCAGATATTTTTTGGTATCTGCTGATATTAAAATAAATTTTTGTAAGAAAACAATTGTGTACTTTTAATTTCAGATGTTCTAGATAAGATTAAGGCAGGATTACAGTATGCAAGTAACTATTTAGAAATGGCAAAAGATATTGCCGACTTGGTGTCTAAAAGTTTAGGCCATAAACAAAAACAAAAACAAGGAGAAGACAGAAACGATGACAAACAATCATTTGGTCCTTCGAATTTTGTTTCAACATTCTTTCGACTCATTGGATTTGATTCAAGAAAAGTAGCAGCAATCGCAGTTAATAGTGTTATATTTTTTGCACAGATGGTAAATATATAGCTATATACACATTAAACATGATATAAATTATATAGTAATGACATTTATTTTAAATTTTATATAATTTTGATTATTTCTTTTGATAGATAAGTACACTTTTTGGACTGAAATCGCAAAGTAATATCGCCAGAAATATGGACGACGGAAAGCTGGCTTGGCATCCTTTAAAATTTATTTTAGAAAATAAAAATAAAAATGTAAGTTGTTATATATAAAAAATATATAATATATAAAAGAGAACGATTCAAACTTTGATTAAAATAATAAAGGAAAAGTTATTTGAGATTAATATAAAAATTAAAATGTTCACATTTGAACATTCTAATTATACATTTGTATATATAATTAAAATATAATTATATTTATGCATGTTTTTAAATTATGCTTAACAGATTCGAAATTTAATTGACCAAGCAAGGAATCCAAATTTATCAAATCAATTGATAGCGAGAATTACTGGTTCTGATTCTGCTTGCATTCGATTATTATTATGCAAGTCATCTCCAATCATAAAAGCAGCACAAATTTCTCTTAATAATAAATCGCAAAATTATATGCATCGAATTATTGCGTGGTTACCATCTAAAAAAGAATTTGAAACAAATAGCGATGAATGTGAAGAGAAACATACTGATTGTCGTTTATTTTCTTCATAATAAGTATTACCACTGTAAGGAAGTATTTTCATTAGAAGGAAGTATTTTCTAGGAAATATTTTCATTAGAAAACTCAAAAATATATTTCTATGGTAAAGACGGACAATAAATAATATACTTTTAACAATGTGTTTTGCTTTTAGATATTATTAAACTTTTTTTTTATATTACAGATTAAAATGTTTCGAAGATTAACAATATTTGAACTCTATTTTATATAAAACAAAACACAGAACATTTTAATTATTGGAGTACGTATACAATTATAAATATACGTGCAAATTTTCCTTTACATTAATATCTATTATTATTACCACAGAAGATTCATGTTGATATATTACTTTTTATGGCACAATAATCATGTATTCACAAAATCAATATCGACTACACAATATAAATAGAAATAACATTGTAAAGTTAAATCAAGTAATTACTTCATAATTAATACTAATTTGTTAATACTTTATTTAAATGCATAAAAATATTTACGATATAAGGACGGCGATAATATAAAGGATCTCTATACTTTTATATCTAGAATTTTATTATCTGTATTATTTTAAATCATAATTAATTTTAATTAACTCTTATTACAAAGTATAAAGTATATGATCTAACTTATCTTTTTATTTCTTTCTTTCTTTTATTAATATTGATTTATCTACTGTTATAATTAAATAAATTATTTTACATAGTTTTTTGTTAGTAGATTACTGACGCACACATTATGTCAATCTTAATAATTTAAGTTCATATAACAATATAATGACAGAAATACAAACAAAATATTACATATATATAAATATAATTGTACATTTTATATAGATTGTCTATTCATATTGCTCATTTCTCGTGTATTAATTGTTAAAAATCCTCATTAAATTATCATTAATAATTGTCTTTATTAATGTGTGACACATAAATAAATTATAAAAGTTTATATAATATTATTTTATATGATATTTTACATCTCTCTTACATGTATTCATTATAATTTATCTCAAATTAAAAAAATGTTTTTGTGACTTACAATACTATACTACTTGTATAATTTAAATAAAATAACATTTTGTCCACGTATAGTTTCATAATTTTAAATTATAGAGAAATTATATAAAGTAATTATTTAATTAACTAGATACACATTAGATTTATATTTCAAAATGTGCAATCGTCAATTCATTTACATTATACATCTAATGAGATCACGATATTGTGACAATTTATAAACGCTATATGTTTATATATGTATTTTTCAACGCTATTTTATCACCTTTCTCTAGAAGTTGATCCTAATCAATATATCAGAATGGTCGTCGTTTAAAATTCAGCGACTAATAAACATTTGGCATATATTCAATTTACTTAATATATTTTACATGATCTATGTATACAGTACAATGTTTAATCATTTACTAATTAAGAGAAAGTTTTGGCATTTAAAAAATGACTAAAATTGAGTATATAAAGATATTTTGTACAACTTTGTTAAAAATGTTTTGTGAATAATAATAAGTCTTGTAAATATTTTTCTTGTGAGGCATATATACAACGCAAACATTGATAATTTGATTTAGATATATAACAAAAAATACAAATTATAGAAATTTGCAAAGTATTCTACAAAATATTACGATGGAATATTTATGTTTTTGATTAAAGTTTCATAAAATCACAATTAGTAGTTAGAATATCGCATATAAGTCACTACAATATTATACTTTTCCTTATGTAGTTAATTTTAGATTAATATATAATATATAATTATATGAGTTATACATTTTATATTTTATACAACATATTATATACTAATTAAAAAATCAATCCCGAAAATATACAGAGAATCAACAAAGTATCAAAGAAATCACCCGCTCATTACAATATGCATTGTATCGCACTAATAGTGTGAAAACTTTGATAGCGAATTATGTATTTACAAAAAAAGACTATTTGACTATCTATCAGATTCTATTAGTAATTATATACGCTAACCCTGTATTATTAATTTATAAATCTTTTACATACAATGTAATATAAAGTTTAATAATCAAAAATGTCAAAGTATTTCTTATTTCGAATATACTAAATATACATAAATATACAGGTGTTAAGTGTATATAAATTTAAAATAATTGGAAGACAAATGTGGAAACTAAAATTTGTATTACTAACTATGTTATAATAATTTTTTCAATTTTTACATGTAGTAATAATATTCGTATAATTTCTGTATAATATTTTGTTTTAAAGAATTCGTCGAAAAAAAGTGAAAGTCTTGCAAAGTGCAGTAGCATTTCATTTTTATTTAAATTGATATACGTAAAAAATTTCTATATGGCTATATTTTTGCACCTGGCATGTTTGTATAGTTTCTATCTCCGTATACGATAAAATATAATTACATGTATAAAACAATTAAGTTGATCTGCTACTATTAATTAGAATTTGGGAAACTCTCAATTAAAATTATCAATAGAATTGTTTCAATTTTAATCAATTCTCCATAATTTAAACTTGAATTATTACAAATGTTATAAATGTC
This sequence comes from Monomorium pharaonis, assembly GCF_013373865.1. Lineage (NCBI taxonomy): Eukaryota > Metazoa > Arthropoda > Insecta > Hymenoptera > Formicidae > Monomorium > Monomorium pharaonis. Next base: position 24,225,534 of record NC_050473.1, on the reverse strand, counting down.
TATTGGATCTTACGTATATTTATATCATAATTATTACGTCGAATTTACTTCTCGCTCATATGTGAATTGTTTATCACACATACTAATACATATTATATTCTTGACAGTTTTGACTATTTCAGAAGAAAAATTAGATTTTAAGCGACAAGCTAGATTTGAGTTTCGTACAAGTTCGATACATTCATGTTTTGAACAGGATTATTTTCAATTATGAGAGATTTTACAAAATTATTTTTAACGAATTCTTAATTATAAGTCACATAAAACAAATAATCTAATTAAATACGTTGCACAATTCATAGATTATTCTACAAAAGTAACAAAGTATTCAAGAATTGTAATTACTTAACAGCAATGACAATGCTTCTAATTCAATCATTAACTCAAAATTATTTGAGAATACGAATCAACTTTGCACAAGAGATAAATTTATAATAATAGAAAATTATTTTAGACGTAAATCTTTAAAGAGTCGCTTGACCAGGACTAATTAAGTCAGTATTTTCAACGCGAGCTTGGCGTAACCAATCCCTGAGGTTTCTGGTCCTTTCCATCAAATTTGAGGCATTCCTTTCGACTGTACCAACGCTGGTGCTAAAGCCGCTATTAGGGCCATACTGAGCGATAATATTTTGAGTTGTGGTAATAGGAGGTTGTGTAGGAGTTAATTGAGATAAGATGTTAGATTGTATATTGGGCGTACCAAAGGCACCTAAAAAAAATAAAAGTTGCCCATATTTACAGTTTCTGTACGGATAAAATTTTTAGTAAAACAATTTTTTAATACTTTGTAAAAAAATTATTCAAAAAGGCAATTATTATTTAATATAATATCATTTTAAAATACACGTTCAATTTATGTAATTTATAATATCAATTACTTAATTTTAAAGATATTTTATGTTGGCCTATAATAACTTTTAATGTAAGTTATATTCTTTCTTTTTACCTTGCATACTGTTAGGCTGCGTGGTGAGATGATGAAATCGCAACCAACGCAAATAAGAATACATAAGAGTCGGTGTTGGAGGTATATTACTGTCTTGACGTTTATTTAAGACGTCCCAAATTTCTCGTATTTCTGAGTTTAAATTCTCTAAACTTGCAATGATTTCAGTAGATTCTTGATAATAATCCGGTTTATCTAGATTTCCAACAACAAACTATACAATGTAATGCAAATTTATGTTGTCAATTATAATAGTTATGTATTACATAAGTACACAGTTTATCGTTTACCGTCTTTTAATCTATTTTTGGGAAATGAAATATATAACTTTTTATTTTTAATTTTTTAAATTAAATATAATTAAAGAATATAAAAATAATAAAATTGCTGATAAAATCTATGAAATCAATATGAGATACAAGAAAGTAACTATGTAAATAAAAAATTTAAATATTTCTTTTCGCAAATAATTAAACTAATAAAAATTAATAATAGATGGAAAAAATGATAAATCTTTTTTGTTTAAATATTAAATTATAGAAAATATTACAAATTAAAGAGACATAATAATTATTATCTATTATTATTGTTACCATTAATAGTATATAATTTATTTGGTTTATATTTGTTTTAAAAATTGTGTAATATAATAATAGGTTAATGATTTAAAAGGTTTTTTTATTTGCAACTCACCTATAAAAGTATCAGTACCCAAATCAGTCGAACTAAAACCGCTGCTGGCACTCGACATGTCACTTAGTTCATCGTTCTTAACATCGTTTTCATTTCGCTTATCGTTTGCTACTCGCTCGAGAGATTGTTCCAAGTGTTTTAGATGTATAATTTTTTCACCTAAAAGACTTTTAGTGCGATGCAAACTCACTTCCATTTCTGAAAGCTCGCGTTCTTCCTGAATATAAATAAATATATTTTATTTATCTTTTTGATAAAAACATAATTAAAAGTTGCTTGAAAGAGAGAGCGAGAGAGTGAGAGAGCGAAAGAGAGAGAGAGAGAGAGAGAGAGAGAGAGAGAGAGAGAGAGAGAGAGAGAGAGGGGGGGGGAGATGATTAAGAACGGACAGACATGTCTTTAAATGTATTTTCTTATATTATTAAAAACAATAGAGATATTTCTTTAGAATGATATCACGCATATCGGGTATATCTTGCACATTATTTGAATGACACAATTTATAAAAACGCATATTAAAAGATTAATCGGTTATTAAGATATATTTTATATAAAACTATACTAAATTTTAAAAGGTATTTTTTTAAATAAGTTATAGTTTTTGTTTTGCAATTAACAGCGATACCTGCACCAGTTGTTCCAGAGTGGCTCTCCCGCTTCGTTGTTTCCAAGCTCTTTGCCTACCCTGAAAGGCACTTTTTTGTTGTTTCAACGCCTCGCAAGCTCTCCTCACCGAATCCTTCTCCACATGCATTCGGTGTCGGAAGAATTCTAGCTCTGAAGAGACATTCGCCGGTGCTGTGAAAGAAAGTATTGTTGCTTTTAACTTGAATCATAGATTATATCTAAAGTTTTAAGCCTTCAATGTTTGAAATTTGAGATGAGAGAGAGAGAGAGAGAGAGAGAGAGAGAGAGAGAGAGAGAGAGAGAGAGAGAGAGAGAGAGAGAATAAGAAAATGTATTTATGAAAACAGCGTGCAAAAGCAAAAGAAAAACTAAGGGTGCACTTACGGATCAGAACATAAGTTGTTAACCAAAATAAAGTGTATATAATCCTAAGAAAGAAATAATAAAATTCAATTATGATTATACTGCATCTCAATAGAAATAATAAATACAAATAATGATATATAATAATTCACTTTAAGAAAATAATTTGTCAAGTTATTTATATATTTACAGACTCAAATAAATATCTAGTGAGAAATAATGATCAAAAAGTATTAAATCGACCTCGAATTAATGTTTTCTCGATTCGAGGTTGATTTAGCATTGTTTCGATGAGTCATTTCTTACTAAGTATGTTGTTAATAATAACAATTACACATATATATTATGTTATAAAAATATTTAAAATAAAATATTTAATAAATAATAAAATTATTTGGTGATATATTTTAACAGAAATTGAAATAGAAAAGAGAATGTAAAATGTGATCTAAGAGAAACGTTATAACAAAGTTAAACAATATATAAAAAAATATATCTATATACAAAGTATGTTTATTTACAATTGTAAAAAAAAACATTCACTCAAAATTCTATTAATTATTTACATAATTTTTTCTAAAATATTGTAATATTTTATTTTTTAAAATTTTATTTTTTAGAAAGGTGTAAAACTATTTTGAGAGATCTTCTAAAATAAACCTTTTTTTATTCATAATAAAAAAAATTGACTAATAATACTTCCTCTTTTTGTAACTGTGCATTAACTTAACAGATTCTTATATTCTCATTATCTCATTTGTAATATTATATATGATTTTATATTTATTTATAGAGTTCGCATTTACGAGAAACAGAGTAAATTTCATTTTTAGAGTTCTATATCACTCTTTAATATACATAACATTGTATTTTTTAAACTTAATTTGGACACGATTTGATTAAATCTAAATTAAATTTTGCAAAATTCCAAAGTACATTTTCTTAAAAAAGCAACTCATTTCTTGAATAACATACTGCGCAAATTAAATTTAAAATAATCACCTTTATCTTGAAAAGGATATCGCACTGTATAGGCCGTTTCATTGCTCGGTAATTGATCACCGAGATCTTCCAGCTTCTTCAGCTGTTTTCTAATATTTTCCACTGAATTCTCCACATTGTTGTTACTACCGTTCGAGCGACCCGCACTCGATGTAGCTTTTTTACTGAAGCTCTTCTTTTTCTTCGTAATCATGTTCGTTTCGCTGGCGGTGGTAGTATCATCGGATTCAAATTTTGCTGCACTTTTTAAGCCAGTAGCGGATGCGCGTTTCTGAAACGCGGCCACTTTTTGACTCCTCGAATTTTCCGGAGAATTTTGCTCTTCGACTAGTTCGCTCGCGCTTTGGCTGTCCTGCGATTTTGCGTTTGTTGCTGGGCTCGAGCGCGCCTTCAGCGGAGTACTGCGAGCACGATTTAAGGCCTATAGCCAGACATTAGGGCGAATTGTATGAACATGACAGAGTACCTTCACAGCTTGTTCGTGTTCTTAACAAGGATACGCACCCCGCATTGCTCTCTCTCTCTCTCTCTCTCTCTCTCTCTCTCTCTCCCCCCCCTCTCTCTCTCGACAAATAAAGATTGACAAATATAGACTGCGAAGGTACTAATGTGATGGTACTAATGTGATATCGTCAATGAACATGCAATATTGGTGTTTTGACATATAGAAATTAGCGAGAGTATACTTATTACAATTATTATGGTTTTTCTGGTAATCAATTATTCAAATTGAGTTTAATAATAAGATATATGATAAGAAAACATATAAAGTATCATTTAAACAGGTAAAAAATGCGTTTTTGATTCGAAAGGTATAATCTTCTCGTAAAATGTTCAATTCAATCATAAATAAGAATTTTGTTGCTAATATAAATAATTGCAGAGAAAATGTAATACAAATGTAGCGTGTAGTAATTCCCGCTAATTACTATAAAAACATCAAATAATTACATAAAAAGTAGAAAATATTAATGAGGTGTAATATGAAACGGCATGCTTGTGCTATACGCCGAGCGTGTTTATATTAAGAATTGCAGAGCTTGATTATTGCACGTTGTTATTCCTAACAAGAAATAATATTACTTTTTTTTATCTCTCAAGTTGTTTAATCATTAATGTAAAAGAGAAAATCGCATAAAGAATAAAAAAAATTTTTTTTCTAAACTCTTCAAATTATTAGTACTAAAGTTCTTTTCTATCATTATACGTTATTAGCTTATTTCAACGTGTTCAATATACTTCAGATAGTAAGTATCTTGACTTCTCGCATTGAGACAACTCACTTTTGTTCTGACGAATCAGTCTTGTCCGTTCTCGTTCTAGTGGATGTCGATCTTTCAGTTTCCGAGGCCGTGGTATATCCTTCCTTTCTTCTGCTTCTTCTCTCGACTGCGAGGCGAACATCATTTTTCAATTTAATATATTTTTCTTTAAGTGCCGTATATTTGTCCTGCAACAATCGCTTTTCACAACGCATTTTTTCAAAATCAATACTTTCTTGTTGAAGAGCCCGTTCGGTTAGTTTTCTTGCTTCCTTCTCGGCGTCCCGTGCAAAATCCGCGCGGATTTCTTCCAACCGTTCTTTGTACATCTTACGAGCGAGAGCTTCCTAAAATCGCAACGAATAAATTTAGGTATTTTTCATGAATAATCAGAATTCTTTAAAAAATGGATAAATGTATATTTAAAAAATGTGTGTTTGTGTTCAATAATAAAAAATTAAAATGTCTAATAATAATAATTTATTATTTTCTAGAATTGGTACACATGATTATTATTAAATTAACACTATTATTTATATTAATATATATGTTAATGTATACGTATCATAGATACTTACATCCATTCTAAAATCACGAAGAATTTCAGTTAGACATTGCTCGTGATCTTCAGTAAATTTAGTAATTTTTTCTCGTTGTTGTGTTCTTAACTCATTTCTTAAATCTTCAAATTCCTTTTCTAGTTCTTTCTTTAAGGATTCAATTCTTTCAGTATGTTGCTTTTTCAACTCATATTCATTCAGTTTTGCGAGCTTTTCTTCGCCAAGGTCACGTTCATGCTCATTTTCTAGCTTGCCCATTTCCTGACTCCTCAACTCTAGAAGTTCCTTTTTTCTCTCATCGAGTTCTGTCTTTAAATTGGTTAATATTTCTTGTCTTTCTTTTTCATAGCAGACTTCTAGCTCCGTACGAACCTTTTTCAAATTTTCCAATCTAGCTTGGTCCATTTCAGTAATCAATGTTTGTATTTCTTGTTCTTCCTATAAAAAATTATAATACTTTCTTGATGAGTAAACTTTTATTGTAAATTAATGTGTTAAATATTTTTGGCTATTTCAGTTGAAAATACATTTTTTAAATTGTTTCGAAACAATACTTAGTTTATAATTATTAAGATTAATTGCATTATGTTTTTATTAAAAATAAATGGTCATGATAAAATAGAAATAAAATTAATATTTAGATATAAGAGATTAATAATAAAAAATAAACAATAATTATATTTTTATCTTTAAGAAAAATAGAGTTTATAATTTATCATTTCTACTTTTACATTTCGTAAATTTTTAATATTATGTTACAATAACAATAAAAATACCTTTTGTGCCATTTCTTGTTTCATTTCCTGTAATCTTTGATCCAAAAATTGTTGTATTAAAATTTTTTGTTGTGCAAAGTTTTCTTCAAGTTTCTTCTTTTTTTCTAGCAGTTTAATATCGAGTTCAATCTTGAATGCTTCAATTTCTTCTTCATGTTCTCTATTCATTTTCACCTTCATATCATCAATACTTCGAGAGTATTCTAATTTAGGACGGACAAATCGTTCTTTCTGCGTGTAATCCTGCGTGGTAAACTTCGACACATCAGATGACTCATTATCTTCAAATTGTCGATTCAACAAGCGATTTGTCGCATGTCTTGCTTTTTCAAAAATTAATTTTGTTTTATGTATATCGTCGGAATCACTACTTTTTGCAGTGCTACAATCTGTTTCACTTTTTGACACTATATCAATATTTTTCACTTTCTCACCTAATTTATTAGATAAGTAATCAAAACTGTTGTCCCTTTCGAGAGTAGTCTTTATTTGATTACGATGTTCATTTTCTGAAACATTTTGCACGAGAAATCTCTTGCCAACTATTTTTGGGTTTTTTGATATAGAATTGGTTTTTTCCGTAGACAAATGCTGCCTGTTGATTTCTGAATTTATTTTAACCTGTTCTTTCTCAATGGAATAAACGTTTTTATCGTCGTTGTTGTCTTCATAATTTTGCAAGGTTGATTTGGATAGAATGGAATCAGTAATTTTATCGCTCATTACAGCTGATATTCGCAGGTTTTTATCTTCAGATTCGGAGTCCCAGTCGTCCTCGGATTCTGAATATGTGAAATTAACGTTGAACTCCTTTTCCAAGTCAAAGCGCACGCTTTTGCGTTCCTCATCCAATGGTCGATCGTCTATCGACAATTGAATTAAAGTCAGGTTATAGTGGTAAATGTTAATACTAACCTTCAGAGGGCCGGGGTGGCCCATATATGGGCCAGCAACAAACTTGGAAACTGTGTGGACATATAGGTTACATTGTATGTATAAACTTTACGTGAAAAAAATTTTTCATTTTAATAGAAAAATATCGACCCTCTAAAGATTAAAGAATTGAAAAAATACTTGAGTACTTTTATTTTTTACACGCTTAAAAATTATTATTTTACTGCTTTTACTTATAATGAAATATAGATATCTTTGTTTTTAAAAAAAAGTTAAAGACAAGTAGTATATATTCGGCATATAAGTTACAGAAGATTAAAATAAATATCAAGGTAAAAAATATTCTAAAATAAAAAATTTTATATATACACAAATTTATATATCGCACAAATTTACCATCTTCAAGCTGTTTTTCCCTTAGAATGGATTTGGGTCTGTCACCAACAGTGATATTAGGTTCGTCGGAGATCGTCAATGCCCGGAAGTCCTCCAACTTGCCGCCATCTTGACTAGGTGTGGTATCTCTGCTCCTGTTACTTTTTAAAAACATGGAACCACCACCACTAAGAGTTAATTCTTTTTGTTGACCCAGTTGACTCGGATGTTTTTCTTTGTCGAATTTTTCAACTTTTTCTGGCCTTGCCAACGTACTGGCGCTGAGTTTATCGATGTCGATTATGTTTTCTTCTGAACTGAACTTACTGGAGAGCTGTTCCCAATCTTTTTCGTGCCATGGACTCAGCGACTCAGATCTCTTTAGTACTTCCTTTAAATCAAGCTCTTTTTTGGCCGATGATGTGCTTGTTGTGGTTGCTGCGGTTGTATCTCTTGTCTCAAGCAATTTAGGACATTCATAAAATTTTGGATCTTGAAACTTTAAGTTTGTATAATCCCTTGCGGCTCGATCGCTCGACAAAGATATTGCATTGTCGGATTTTGAATCACTTTCTCTTCTTGATTGAAGTCTATCAAAGGAAGAGGGACGATCTTTTTTGCGCGAACTGTCAATTTTTTCGACTTTTCGTAAAGGAGCCAGTTTCATAGGAATTTTAGTGCCGGCCATGCCAGGTTTTGCATAAATAGTTTCTTTAACTATTTCTTTTGGAATAATATTTTCTTTCGGTAAAGTTGCATCTTCGTGGGACTCAAGATCTTTTGCCGTAGTCTTCGAATCTTCTTCTGTGACATTAAAATATAATTTTTTAATTTTTATTTTGTTATTACCTTTTTGGTAATGTTTAACAGAATCTTTTACTGTTAAATATTCTATGTATTAATGCTGGTATATATATAAAACAAAAAATAAAAGTAAAAATAAATGCTAGTATACGTAAGTGTATTAAAGCAAATATTAACGCTCATGACACGCGAACACAATTGCAAATGTAATAAATGGAATTACAAAATACATGCAAGGTCCCCAGAAGATAGTCTTAATTATGGACTAAATTTACAAAATTAAATATTTTACAGACATACATGTATTAATAAAATTACAGATTTGTTTTATTTTCTTTAATTTTGTTAAAACTAATATAATAGAAAATTACTTTCTCAATCTTAAGTAATATTTAGAAAAAAGCGAAAAATTTAATAATCTCTTTAATAAGTTCTCCAAATCTAAATATTCCTTTAATAATTTTTTATAATTATAATACTTTTATAAATTGCATTTAATACACTAAACATACAATAACATACATTGATGTATGTAATACTTAAGATAACAAATATGTAATATTTAATGTTTTTATACAAAAATATATAATTTATACACACACATGACAAACTTTATTTAAAATTTTATTTAAATGTTTTTTAAAAACACTTTGATTATATAGCTTACACTAACATACAGATACAGAACTAATATTACAGATATAAAATTAGTATTAAAGATATGATTTTTGTTTAAATTTTCGTATATTTGTCAGAAAATTTAAATAAAATTTAATAAAGTTATACAATTTGTTGAAGTTATCAAGTTATCAAGAAAAAGAATAATAAAAACCAAAATAATATTTATATTTATAATAATTGTTTAAAATTTAATTTTAAAATCATTGTAAAGGAAAAAATAATTACAAATACTTCTTATTTGAAATATTTGTAACAGCTCTGTTATCTACATCAAATCATGGATTAAGTTAAATCAACTCACTCTAAAAGCAGATACAATACAGTTCATAAGGGAGAATTCACACCTTGGCAGAAAAGCAAAAAGCAGAAAAGCAGAAGCCAACCAAAGTTCGTGCTGGTAGCAATTGTAGCAAATAGTGCACTCTGCTTTTCTGCTTCAGAAATTGTCGACTACTAACGCGAGTTCTGATTGGTATTCTGCTGTTTTGTTTTCTGCTTTTCTGTCAAGGTGTGAATTTCCCCTTAGTGTTACGTAAATGCATAACAACTTCAGAATCTTGAAAATTACTGACTTTAAATGCTTATATACTTAAGAGGATGCTAAACTTCTCGTCAAACTTGATCGAGGTCGATAATGTAGAGTCATTTGGACACGTTATTAACAAAATTTTGTATGTATTTCTTTTATAGATTTAGAAATCCTTTTCCAGAATTAATTGTGGAGAATTTTTAATTCTGTAAATGCAATAAAAAATTGTACATTGGAACAAATTGTACAATTCTGACAATAAAACAGATAAGATCCTCTTACCCAGTGAACACAGTAATATAGCAGCAGTGTAACAGCAATGTAACCGAATATAACAAGTTACGTTACTCTAAAATTACACGTAACTTACTTGTAAGTTACAATTTCCGACTCAGCAATATAACATGTAAATGTTATAATTACATGTTATCTAACCGTTACACAACAGTTACAAAGAAAAATAAAATAAAATAAAAATTTCATTTTTAAAAAATTATTTTTATTAACAGCACATACTACATTTAGAATAAATTTTTATTAATTAATTAAATTTAAATTATGTAATTTTTTATTTTATTCTTACTTGCCGACGTAGCAGATAGAGTACAAGGTTCGTCATCCTAAGGTCCCGGATTCAAACCTAGCAGTGTTGCTAGGTTTGAACCCGGGACCTTAGGATGACGAACCTTGTACTCTACCTGCTACGCCAATTTGACTCATCGATATGGGTACTTGTTATTGTCTACATATACCTATATGTTATAAACTGACGCAACTATATATTATTTTTTATAAAAGCAATTAAATTTTGCAAAATATTAAAAATAAATAACATTAATTTATTTATTTATTAATTTCATTGTTAAATTTATCTTTTTCCATAACCTTAATAATTTGATGGAAATTGCAATCTATTTAGCACTAATCTTTGAAGCGTTCAAATGATTAATTAGATGGTTAACTATGTAGATCGTAATTCTAAGAAAAATTGAATAGTATACATTTATTATTCTGTTTTTGTTCAGCACATGAATTTAGATTTTGTGCATTTTTTGTGCGCAGTAATTGTAGACAAACCGTTATTTTTGAAAACATTATCTTTATAATAATTTTTTTTATTATCAAATAGATCTATTATTCAGGATGTTATAATGTTGTCTGATTTCTGAGTCAACTACAACGCATCGTTCCGTAATAAAATTGATACGAACGTGTTATGTTACGATTATACAATTTTTGTTGAATAACTATAACGCCAAAACGATGTATAACAGCTATATCACTTGCGTATAACAAATATTACGTAATAGGTTATTTCCATGTCATATAGCACCTACATATTACAAGAATAACAATGTTAAATTACTTGTAACTTCCATGTTATATTGCCGCTATAAAATGTGTTCACTGGGTAAACACCGAAAACTTTTTTTCTAAGGCTCCTCAGTTTAGTATCTCCTTAAGGGGATGCTAAACTGCTCTGTTTTATCATTAATTTTCGGACACCGAAATCTTTTTATTGATTGCATGGAATTGAAAATCCTTCTCCAAAATTAAAATGCAGATAATAACGCGGTGCGCTGCGATCAATTTCATACGAAAAACGAAAGAAAGTTAGAAAATTATAGTTTTGTTATCGACTTCTGTAGTCGACTCGTGAAAACATTGGCTGCGTATAAAAGTTTTAGACTTTGTACGTATAAAATAAGCATGGGGCGCACTTGGCATTTCAGCAAAGAACAATACTGTGCTTTTAGAATGAGCCTAGGAACCTTAGAAAAAAAGTTTTCGGTGTTTAAAAGGATCCTATTTGTTTTATCGTCAGAATTGTACAATTTGTTCCAATGTACAACTTTTTATTGCATTTACAGAATTAAAAATTTTCCACAATTAATTCTGGAAAAGGATTTCTAAATCTATAAAAGAAATACATACAAAATTTTGTTAATAACGTGCCCAAATGACTCTACATTATCGACCTCGATCAAGTTTGACGAGCAGTTTAGCATCCCCTTAAGGGGATTCTGGAGTGCTTTTGAAATTTGATCGAGGTCGATAATGTAGAGTCATTCATGCATATCATTAATGAGATTTCATATGTATTTCTTGTATAGATTTAGAAATTCTTTTCAAGAATTAAAGTACACATATTAATATCAATTTATGAATTGAATTTTATATTAAGAACAAAATAAATTTTTCTCATATTGCTCTAGTTATCGACTTTTTACGTGTACATATTATAACCTAAATTTTTGTTTTTTTATTTTACAATTTGTGGAATGTGAATCTTTTTTTTCTAGGCTTCTTATTTCTAATTGTACGATATTATTCCTGAGAGTTTTTTCTAGGGAGAGGGGCGACGTGATTATTTTATACATATAAACTGCAGATTTTTCGTATAAAGCAAATATTGTCGTTAGGTGACTAATAAATAACATTTTTTTTATTTATCAGAATAAATCGTACGTCGCCCCCTTCATTTTTGTGCGTACTTTAATCCTGTAAAAGGATTTTGCATTCTGTTTCCAATTCAAAAATCCAAGTTCCCTAAAAATGTCGGTAATTCTGTCACTCCCGGATCCCCTTAAATCGCTCCTCACTTTTTCTAATAATCATGTTTATGTAATCAATCATTGTAGTCGTTGAGATAATTTCTCTTCAATTTTTGTTTATAAGATTTTAATTGAACATTAATGTTTACAGCAGCAAAAGGATAGTATTTTTTTGATACTTGTAATTTTTATTTATTTTTCTTTATAATTGTAATACAAATCAAAACAAGCAATTTTCTAATATTTAAATAATTTTACTTTTTCGTATTTTAAAAAGTTTATTTTTTAATACAAAAAATAGTTTAAATTGTATATGTATAAGGTAACGGTCGCCGATTATGGATTATTTAGGATTAAAATTATTTTCATTAATTTGTGTAAATTTAATGATTGAACATTTAAATTAAAAAGTTGATATAATATAAGTTTACATAACATAAGGTTACATAACAAGAAAAGATTGTTATGAATTCAGTAAATTGATAATAATTTTTGGAGAAATATTTGCAAATATTTATAAATAAGTATGGGTTCCAATTATGGATTTAATTATAGTTAAACATAAATTATTACATATATAACTTGAATGTTGTTTCAGCAATATCATAAAATTTTATACAAAGATGAGAAATAGTACATTAAATTCTCACTACTAACAACTGCAGTGCAATATCTACGGCCAACAGATTATAGAAGAATCTAAAAATATGGACACACACACACACACACACACACACACACACACACACACACACACACACACACACACACACACACACACACACACACACACACGCACGCACGCACGCACGCACGCACGCACGCACGCACTTTTCGTAATTTTGATGTAAAGCCAAAGCATTACACTGCCAAGTTGTACGATTTTATCATGAAACATTTAGACGATGCGCGTCATAATAGTACTGAGTATAAATGAGAAACGTATAGCAGACACGCGTGATTAAATTACTTAATGTCCCGGGAATTGAAGTAGTTATCATACATGACAAAAGTAGTTTGTGGAAAACATCATTATATTACGTTAATTAAAATAATGCCTAAGTAAAGAAATGGCTTCTTTAAGCCTTTTAATTGTTGTACTTTTGCTTAAATAAGAGATTTATAAAATAAAGTATTATATGACGCATACCAAGGCTCATTTGTCTCTTGTTGCCAGATCTTGCTTGTTCCACAAGTTCTCTGTAAACAGCGTCTAGGGGATGTTCCCAAGTGGTGGTGCCAGTAGATGCCTGGTAATAATACCAGGCACCACTAGCTTCATGGAAGCACGGAGACCATCCCTTAGGCAGGGCTGCCATAAGACCCTCACGGGCCAAGTCCAGAAGGTGTGGTTCCGCATCGGGATCAATTCCCAAACGTTTTGCATAATCCAATAACTCTGGAATTACGTTGTTGTCTATTAGTATATCACTAAAAATAATACTAATCGTCACACATTAATCATACATTAATAAATCAACATTTTAATACGATATTTTTTATTTTAAAAGAACCGTGAAAAAATAATTATAGTAAAAAAAATTAAGCTACGCTGAAAATGTAGGCTAGTTTTATATAAATTATAAAAATATTTTAAAATAGAAATATGTATTGAAATGAAAGCTTTCTAATCTAATTTGTAAAATAAATAATGTAGTGGTTATGATTCAATTTGTATAATTATGTTAATTATTTTCTTGATCAATAAAGGGATAGAAAATTTCCGGTATATTCGAGGTAATGTTGATTAAATTATTTACGGTATATAATACTTTTATCCAATATAGCCTGATTTATTAATAATACCCTTGTAAACTTTAATCACTAAAGAATAGATCCCTGTCTTATTATGTGAGCTCACGTAAATTGTACAATTCATTGATCACATAGTTAACCGTGTTAAAAGTATTAAAGCGCAAAGCTACTTTTTTTAAAGGAAAGTGTTGTGATACGCCACTTAATATTATTCGTTATTAAGACGAATCTCAATATAAGAGTATACTATTGTTAAATACTTGCGATAAATACTGATAATATTGTTAGAAACGCTCTTGTACCTGAACTATCATTTTGAAGGAACTAAAAGCGATTAAAAACTTGGGTGGAAAACAAGAATAATCTGTGGTGGCTTGGGGTTAAATATTGTGAGATTATCAATGCAAAATTACAGTCTGTGTAAGGCGTCGAGAAAGTATTTCAAGCATAAGACACTAAATACAAAATTCCATCAGTCCCCACGACTGGACAGGTGGTAGTGGTGGTGGTGGTGGTGGTGGTGGTGGTGGTAGCTGTCGTATGGGGGCAAGTCGAGCTACCATCTGTCCTCGTGTCGCTAGTCAAAGTGTTGATCCTCATTTTGTCAGTTTAGTCCATTATTATATCAGCTAATGTAATGAGCTGATCCTCACAAACGAAAATTCTAGCGAAGAAATTGTTGCTTCAAATTCTGCCGACAATTTGAAAAATTTCGACTGATAGATAAGATGGGTTTTTTTTGACCGAAATAGCATAAAGACAGTTGAATGTTGTGACAAAACTTTCGCCGCACTGCGAATTATTGATTTTGTGGAGCGCGCTGGGGAACGGGCTCAGTATTCCCGCCAGGCGTGATGTAAATAAACAAGAAAACTTGCTACTTGGTCTCTTTTACACTTTTCTTTGCTTTTAGATTGATTTTGAGATTTCTTTAGGAACGTTGCTTGTCTACTTTATTACGTTCTACGTGGTTGTTTTTCTGAAATTTTTTGATTGCTTTTTATTGTAAATCTAAACGACCATTGACCTATAACAATTATGTACACACACACACACACACACACACACACACACACACACACACACACACACACACACACACACACACACACACACACACACACACACACACACACACACACACAAAACATTGTAAAATAAAAGAAATAATTTGGAATTTAAAATATTTCTACTTGAACAAGGAGTTATATTTGTTACATTAAAGTATTAGTAAAATTCAACACTAAAATAGCTCAGTAGGCAATTTTATTTAAAAAGTTTGTCAATTTTTATTATTAATATTCTATAATAAGACAGAAAATTTCTAGCAAAATAGAGGCAGCATTTTTATATATTTGCAAAAAGTTGAGAAGTCGAAATATGAAGAGACAGAGATAAAGAAATTGAAGAGAGATGAAGCATATTATGTAGGAAGTGAAAATGGAATTATCGTGTCTTAAAATACTAGATGACGTTATTGCAGTAAAAAGAATCTAGACTTTATTGTCCAGTTTCAAAGAGATAATTAACTTTGTACATAACGCACAAACGCAAATATCACGCACAATGGCTAAGTTTGCTGGTAATACTGTTTCAAATTTGATTTGTTAGTCAAATGCGCGACATACAACAAATCTTCAAATTATTTGCGTAGGAAAGATAATAAAACTCTTATCCTTGATAAGAACTATGTAGAATTACTGTACTGCAGAAAGATACAGGGCGTTACTGGAGGAAACGACGGAACATCGATCAGTTTGGCAATGAACGCCCTACTCCTGAGCGTTGCTCCAATAATCGACAAGTTCAACATATTATTTATCCACAATGAGATGTCGATGCTCGAAAGCAACGATAAAGAAGATAGAATGTAGGAGAGAATCTTCGAAGATGTCTAGCTATTTTTACATACCTTCATTCGTCGGATGAGATGTCTCGTCGAAAACCTCCCTGCACACGATCGTAGCAACGCTGTCTTGAGAAACGCTCATGCTAACGCTGCATCCCAGCACCTCGTAAACGTAATGTTTGCATCACGCGACTACGTTTTCCATATCTGTGCAATAAGCGAGAAAATAACGGCGCGTAGGTCCTGACTCATTTTTCCATATTAATGCGCGATACGTACGCGCCTTTTGCACTGCGCGAAGCTCGTATGTCGACGCGACGGTCAATGTTCAGCTTGAACGTAGGCGGTGGTAGCAAAGAAAGAGGAGGGAGGAATGGAGGATAGCGAGAGAGAGACGCTGGTTGCGCCCCCCCGTTTGTCAGTTATAGAATCAGCTGTCTGATAAGAAATACTTTCAATGACTTAAATTTATTCTTATCATTGATAAGCTCATCAACGAGAAGTATTGTGTAAGTTTTATGACAATAAGTAAATAAAACGCAAGAAAACACCTTTTACAACATTCTCAACCATTGAAGATCGATTACAGTGTAAAATGGCTTTGAAGAGCATCTTTGAAATAATAATTAATCAATAAACTGATGAAAAAGTATTGGGCATGCTGATCATCCATATATGTTTATATTAATAAGTTAATAATACTATTTATATGCAATATGTTAAAAATAAGGATAAAATAATGTAAATAAATAGTGAGAGTAAAACTGAGACTTTAAAAAATTGTAACGTTTAATAATTTTTTAATGGTATTACTTAGTATCTATAATTAATAGTATTTGTAATTGAGGATGAATTTAGTTGAATTATTGTATAATTAAATAAACATGTGGCAAGTAAAACATCATATTTCAAAATATTTTATAACAATATATTTTTGTTATCAGAGTTTTATTATCATACCGTCATATTATTTAAATTAGTTATAATTTTTAATAATTTTTTTATTTATGTTTACATATGAAATATTAATAGAGAGAAATATTCTTATATATTATATTTTTCCTTAAAACAGGTCAAACTGTATCAAAACGTTTCTATCGACTATAGATAAAAAAGTCAGTAGATAAAATCAAAGATTATAAATGATGTATAAATGCATATATACAGGGTGAGTTTTAATGGCTGTCCCAACTTTTTATCATGGGAGATGGAATTACCGACTGCAATCTTAGTACACACATGTACGACATATGCATGTGCAAATGCCGTACATGTGTGTACTAAGATTGCAGTTGGTAATTCCATCTCTTATGGTAAAAAGTTGGGACAGCCATTAAAACTCACCCTGTATATATATATATATAATATGTGTGTGTGTGTGTGTGTGTGTGTGTGTGTTTACATGTATATGTAATTTTTTCATAAGCCTTCAGAAACAGATTCACAATACTGATAAATAGTATTCAATAAATAAAAGAGAACTTTTTACTGAGTTTAGAGTTTAGACGGTTACTATTATACCTTCTGTGGAAAATATTTCAGAATTCTGATGGTACATTCATTATGAACGAATATTTTTAACAAATGTGTAATAAAACATCTATTATTATATATAATAATGTGATTCATTATATATTTTTTAATATATGTTTTACGCAATCTGTACAGTTTTAGTCTTTAAATTTTAACTTTTTATTTTATAGCACAGCTTAATTAAATTAAAATAGTATCTTTTATTTCTTTATTGTAAATTTTATTTTTGTAGAAGCATCGTTTAAATAAAAAAATGTAAAATTTACAATTATTTTCTGTAATGATATAAAGATTCGAAGAAGATTTTGAAACCTTATTTAGCTCAGATTTACTACTTTACTGTCGGCTGGTTAAAATAATATGGTTCTAAATCCTAACATGTAGAGGAAGCAACTATACAGTTTTATTAAAATGGTCGCTAAAATATCTTATTTTTGTAATGTAAAATATTATTGGCTATTATTAATCTTTTAAACGTTTAGAAATAATTGTAACAAAGGAAAAAAATAACGATAAAAGTTGATATTGCGTTTCTAATAAGACAAAGATCTACATATATTGTTATAAAAGAAGAAACATTATTATATTGAATTGTCATTAATATTTATACATTAATACTTGTTTTGCAAATTTTGCAAATCAATATTAATTAT
Organism: Monomorium pharaonis; assembly: GCF_013373865.1. Lineage (NCBI taxonomy): Eukaryota > Metazoa > Arthropoda > Insecta > Hymenoptera > Formicidae > Monomorium > Monomorium pharaonis. The sequence goes on along the minus strand of NC_050473.1, from coordinate 24,207,674 downwards.
TGTTTTAATAAGAATTTACGATATTTCATATATATGTATACTACGTAAAATGATTAGGGGAGCACTTAAAAAATTGCAAATGTTTTGGATTTAAAGAACCCATATTTCAGCTTTGGGTAATTGTAGGACAATGTTCTTTGGCGCGTTTTAAATTGTAAAGCCTTGATTTTAAGAAAAATAAGCAACTATTATTTACTTCATCGAATTATTTCTTTTGTGACGACTAATACCCGGTGTTGAAAAAATCTTGGAAATTTTATGACTTTGCAGTCTTTCATGGAAAGAAGTAGTAATGCGATGAAAAATGTCACTAGGTTTTGAAATGAGAAGTTTTCTCTTTAAAATGGCACAAAGAATGTTGCTCTAGCATAGCTAGAAGTCGAGTTTCATAGTTATCCCTGTATTTTATAAGATTTTTCGTGATACCATCGACGTTTGTGTTACCCGATGTACGCAGTTGCTCGATTGGATTTTGCACATACTGTGTGTGGTATATGTGTATGTAGTGTAAAGTGTAATGCCTGTGTATATATGTATATTTTTGTTCTCAAACGATCACAATAAAAATAATCAAGTGAATATTATTCTTGAGAGTTCTCTCATGCGTTTATCATAGTCGATACGCACTCATAGAAAGATTCATTAAAATAATAAAAACCTGATTTTTTTTCCAGAGTAAACGCGCGCGTGATATTAATCTCGTCCGCACCTCGGTAAAAATAATGATCCAGGTATCGAAGGATTATCGATCAGAGGGATATTTAAATTTCACGCGCCATAGCGCCAAAACAATGAGAAGCCATCAATCTGTGATGTTAACGACTACGAAAAATGTTTTGACGAAAGCAGAAATTAAATGATAATGATATCCTGCACCGATGCGACGCATATTATTTTTGCGGCTTAAATATAACATAAAATTCTTTTTTCGACTTGCTTTTTATCTTCAATTTTATTTTTAAATTTTGTTCTTTATAGTTGCACTGCTAAACTGATGTAATAAATTAGAATGAGGAAAAAATATACTTATCTTAGTTTAACTTATTGCATCAGTTTAGTAGTGCAGCTACAAAGAACAGATTGTTAGATACATATATGTACGAAGTCAAATTTTTAGACCTTTTTTCTTAATATTCTATATATTTAGTTTCTTCGTTGTTGTTCTTCGTCTGTGATAAATATACATAAATGCGGATTAAATTTTTAATCAATTTTCTGAGAGTTGTAATATGTATCGAAATTAAAAATGAATTAAAAATAGACTTAGAATATGAAATAATCTTATTTATTTATACATTGATATTTTAATTAATATTTTTTATAAAGTATGCAGAAGATATGCGGATGGTAACTAGAAATGTATATATTTTGAAGATATAAAAAGATGAAAAGTAACTTTTTTATTTTATAAGTAAAAAGAACTAAAAAAGATAAGAGTGATTCTTTTACTTGCACGATGATGTAACAAAGTCTACTAGTAGCCATCATGAGAAATTGTTGCAGCTGAAAATGGGACTAGTAACAGTAAATCCTATTGGTTGTTTTTGAATTCACATCGAGGGATCCCCTAATTCGACCAAACAACCTAACACCGTTACCTTGTTAAATAAATGTCACACTGTGAAGGGTGTCAACCAAGGGTTGGATCTATAGACCAACCCCTCGAAAATAGAACAACGCCTGCATTGTCCAAAATGGTAGACGTTAACAATACAAATTACATATGTAAGAAAAACTACAATAAAGAAAGCGTATAAAAAAGTAACGTGTGTTTAAAAGTAAAATAAAAAGGAAAAAGCATTCCAAATATAGCAATAAATTTTGAAGTTTTAACTGCATTTATTGCAATTGTCACTATTTTAAGATAATTTTATATAAAATGCCAAAAAAAAATTTTAATTAAAAAATGCATAATATATAATTGAGGAATATAATTGTGTAATATATACTATTATAAGTTATTTAAAACAATTTATTTTTAATAAAAACAATACTTTTTAATTTTTTGCATTTAGTTTGTTGCATTAGTTCTTATTGATTATTTAAATTATTACTAAAATAAATTATTCTACGAATTATTTATTAGCATTATATGTTATAACATAACAGTGTATAATGTGTTTCTCAACGTAAGTTTCTTTAATTTTTATAGTATATATGTTATAGTATAATTTTTACAGTATACTTAATGTTTTTAAATCTAGAAAAAGTTTTGGGTCTCATATGAGATTTTCGACCGGAAGAACCACAGAGATAATCGTAACATTATCGTTGCATCGCTTCACACCTTTAATACTTATCGAGAATAATCTAAAAGCCGCTGACAGCATTCTTTGTAGCTCGAAATAATGATGCAATGTTTTGTTAGTCACTGAAGATGCTTATCTAAAAGATCACCTATGATGGCTGCTGGCAGATGTTCGTTTCTCACACAATCAACTATCAAGATCTGAAATTACAGCCTGCTTTTTGAGGATTTGTTAGCAGAATAATGACTGTGCTCATGTTTAGATATTTTGCTTGTTGTATACATCGTTTAATTCTATCTATTTAAAATTTTAAAAGATGAGATCAATTATCAAACATTACAAATTGTAATAAATTTTTGACGTAAATAAAATACAAAAACTAATTTTTAAAATTATTTGAATATTGTTTACTGAATATTATAACAGATTTAAATCCAGGCACACTAATTTTTTGTGTAGTCTAAAAATTACTAAAGTATTTTAATAAATACTTAAGTGAAGATATACAACAGAATACATTGTAAATTTGAGAAATTTGCACCGGGCAATAAAATTAGTAATATTTAATAATATTAATCTAATTCTCTGTTTTTTAAATTTTATGCTTTCTCCCTCCCTCACTTTCCCTCTTCTCTCTCTCTCTCTCTCTCTCTCTCTCTCTCTCTCTCTCTACTATTACATTAAGAAGCTTTTATAGAGCACATTTATTTTATAAAAAATACTATAATAATATATGTATAATACACTTAGTTGTTACTCAAATATCAGCATTAAGTAATTATATTTCTTCAAGTTTTTTCAAGTAAAAATAACAATATTTAATATTTCTTTATAATATCTAGTTATTATAGTAATTCTATCAGAAATTAAAAAGGTAAAGGCTGTTAAAAGCAAATTATATCAAACCTAACGTCAATCAAAGCAGGTGTAACTTAATTAACTCCATTTTTTAAAATTATTTTAAAAAATGCAGAGTCATCATTTTCCTTACCTAATAACCTTAGTCATTAGAAACTATTATATTATTACGGAGATATTAATTATTCAGACAAAATTAAAGTGTATATACAATTTACTCAATTATTATTTAATGCATTATTGATTATTATTTAATAATATCATTTTATATAAGCTTCGTTGGAGCAAGATGAGTGAAGTGATTTGATAGAGCTTTGAGAATTTTTTTTTGTTAGAAGAAGAGAAGAGGAGGAATACATGGAGCTCTCTCTCTCTCTCTCTCTCTCTCTCTCTCTGTGCGCGCGTGCGTGTGCGTGTGTACGTACATACATACGTCAGCAAGAAAGAGAGTGGTAGAGGGAGAAGGAGGGAGAGGGGGGAACGATTGATTGAATTTATTAATGCCCTAGATAACTAGCAAAAAAGAAATAAGAAATGAATACAGTAAACTTAAAACTAACACTGAGTAAAGTATCTGGTGAAATTAACCAGAAATCTGGTGAATAATCGTGTGATCAGATTTTTGGTTAATCTCACCAGATATTTTTTTCAGTGTAGCCAGAATTCTGGTTAATCTCATTAGATATTTTTCTCAGAAAGTAATAGCACTAAAGTAAGTCAAAGTGGAAGCCATCATGCACAAAGTGATACTGCGAGAGTAACTTAACTAATATAAGCTTTGGATAAGTGTTGAAAACACAAAGGGTATAATACAAGACGTAGTCTTAATAATAATACTGCAGCTGTAGCATATCACAGTGTACTAAGAATGAAAGTTAACGCTAGAGTGAACATAAGGTAGTACCCATACAGCACAGAAAGATTGCAGCAACATTGTGGCAACATTTCAACGCAAGATTGCAATATTGCATAAACGTTGTGAAATGTTGCTGCAAGGTTGCTGCAAGATTGCAGCAATGGTAAAATGTCCGCTTTTAGAAATATTGTTACGTAATATTTTAGCAATATTGCAGTAAAATATGTATGCAATATTATTCAGAAAAAGATTATTTAAAATAATTCATCTAATTTTAAATAACTATTTTGAATTTAACAAATACAGAGTGATTAGTGAAACTTCAACCAAAAGATAAACTTTGCAAGTTTTGTCTTTTATCTGATATAAGTACATTATAAGATGAGAGAGACAAAACTTACAAAATTTATCTTTTGGTTGACGTAATCACTCTGTTGTTAAATTCAAAATATAGTTAGAATTGATCGGATGATCGTTTGGTTGATGTCACTATAATCACTCTGTACTTGTTAAATTAAAAAATACAGTTATTTAAAATAATTTTGAATAACCTTGTACTCTGTTATACACAAATCTACATAATAATAGTTTTACACACAAATTAAAACTACTCCAGAATGCATGTATCTCCATAGATGAAAAATTTTAAATAATATAGAACGATCACTTTTACATTATTTTTGAAAAGTTACTGTAATATATTTATTCAAACTGTATTGAATATTAATTTTATCTATTTTCACTATTTTAATAATATTTTAAAATGTTGCTGCATCATTGCTGAAGTAATATTGTAAAATAATGTCTTTGCAATATCTCTAAAACATTACATCGCAATATGCAATGTTGCAACGTTGCAGCAATGTTGCTGCAAGCTTTTGTGCTGTATGGGTAGCAAAAACAAAGAGCAGTAGTGATAAAACAAAGATAAAAGCAATAATAAAAATGGAAGATAATAATAATAGTAATAAAAAGATAAGTAGCTATTAATGAGCAATCAAGAGCTAAGGTCAATCATGGTGACTCGCAGTTGATTAGCGCATTCACGTGAGTACAGATAGTCGAAAATGCTTTTTAAAAGAACGGAAAGAAGACTCAGAGGTGATAGCAAGCAGAAGGGAGTGCGAGAAGTAAATACCAGAGAGATGGAAAGAGTTACGAAAAGAAGTGGTGTGATGATTGGGAATGTGAAAGCAGAGAGAGAGAGAGAGAGAGAGAGAGAGAGAGAGAGAGAGAGAGAGAGAGAATTCAATATTAAAAATATTACATATTACCCAGAACTGCAAAAATCATAGCAATCGTTTAGAAGTTTGAGAAGCAAGTTTATTCAGTCGCCATGTACTTATTTCTATACATATACAATTTGTTTAAAAATTTCAAGAGAAATGTAATGTGCATAAATATACGTTTCTGAATGTAAATCATACACTGGTGAATATCGAAATATTTGCAACATGTTGACTCCAAGAGCTTTTATTAACGCGGGTATATTAATAATGTTATGTAAATGTGAATTGTATGTGTATCTGGAACAGGACAATATAAATCTCAGCAACATTAATTAATTATGAAATAATTGGTTAGTTTAGTAATTAACTGTTGGATTTAATACAGAATCACGAAATTAAGATAACATTCAAAAAGCTTATTTTTAATTTCTAATTTAATTTAAATTTTTTTATATATAAAGAGATTTTGTATATAAATTTATTTAAGAATTACTATTATTTATATTACGTATAAAGGTATTACGTAAAAATGTCGCGACATATCGCCTATTTGAAGTGCTGAGCTATCGGAAGTGAAATATTGTCTATTGAGCGTGAATTGGATCGATGGCTAGGATCGATATTGAGGCTGACATGTTTTGAAACATATCCTTTTCATTGGGTTCCAGTTTCTGAATTCTATTATAAGCACATATACACTTCAGTCGGTTTCTTCCCACGTGCTTGCGTAGAAGGGATACGTGTCATGTTACGCGGTGTTTTGTGCGCGACTCGCGAGTACCGGAAGAAATTTTGACCACAAGAAACCTGAGATACTAAAAGATCTCTACTTCTGATTTATAATTCGTATCGAGATCATGTCAATCGACGATCAATGTGGAAGGATTAGGTATAAATAAAGCTTCAATAAAAGTATAGGTTTTGAAAATTTTAAAAAGAATTATTTGTTGTTTTTCAAATAAAATTGTGTAAAATTAGAGCAAAACCTATTAATATGATTGATTTAAAGCGCAGTTTTATTTGTAATCACTAAATCATTAAAATGTCAGAAAATAGCTTAATTGTTTGTAACATATATTACGCAAATACTTAAAAATATTACATATTATATATTGTATTTAACATGTAAAAAATAATAATATTAAATTATACAAGCTTAGTATTTCATTTTAGTTTAAGTTACAATTTAGTTATAATTTAATTTAATTTAGTTTTAATTTAGTTAAGTCACAATTTATATAAATACGTGTCTTTAATAACAATTGCAAATAAAAACATCTGACATATATTAACTGAAAGATAAATTAAATATTTATCTTTTTAATATTGGTTTTTTATATTATTAAGTATTTTGAATCATGAAGAAGTTTTTATAAATTTTACTCTTATAAAATAAACCTTGATAAATCCACATAGCATAGATGCCACATAGATATTCAATAAAACAATCGACGACGTGTTGAATGTTCTGATATAATAAGGGATCGCTGTATGATCTGACATGTATCTCAAAACGTCCATTTAAACGTCTACAATGCTGACATTACATATCCGGCTTCAGGTATCTTTTGAATAAGTTAATTAAAACAGGTACAGCTTTCATCAATTTGGTCCAAAACAAAAGCGTTCACTACTAAACTTAATCAAAATAAGAGCCATTCAAGTGACACCCACACGTTGCTCACGGTGAGGTTTTCATTGTTAAAGAAACGATGACATTTGTCTACAAGAAAATATGATTAAATTTGCTTATTATTTGCTTTACACTGAGAGAAAAATGTCGAAGTATTGAGAACCAAATATTTCTTGTGACATTTTCTTTCATATTTATTTGTTATAAGAAAATTAATTTGTGAAAACGAAATATACACAGTAGAAAATTTTGTGTTTTCTTGTTAAAAAATATTCTGGTTAAAACTTTTATGTTAAAATTTAACATATTTGCTTGTTACTTTAACATATTCCTGTTGTGTTAATTCAAGTAAAGTGTTAAATTATTAGAATAACTAAAAAAAGGTATAAAAATAACACAATGTGCACGTACTTTTAATTTTATACAATATGTCCCTTATTATTAGTGATAGGATTTAGCTATTAAAATTGACAGAAAAAAATGTTGAATTTACTCTATAATTGAGTTTTAACAAGGACCATTTTATTTTTGAGGATTTTACTGTCTACCCTGAGATGGCGCATTTCTTGTGAAAAAGATTCACCTATATATTAGGTGAATAAAAAGGGCTCGCTAAGAACAGAGAACTAAGTACGATTGCATTCACATATATTGTAATATTGGACTGGTTCCAATAATACACACAAAATTTTTATCAATGATCCTAGAACAATCTATATGTATGCAATTGTAAAAAATTTTTTCAGTATTTCCAGAATAATTATTATTTAACATATATAATATGTTAAATTAATATATATATATAAAACGTGTCAAAGTAATATTATGATTGTGTTAAAATAACATATGTAATATGTTATTGTTACATGTTATATATGTTACATTAACATTATTATAATGTTAAAGTAACATATTACATGTGTTACTTTGACATAATTTTTTCATTAAATTGTTACATAAAAATTATGTCAAATTATAAAATTTACATTTATTTTTATGTTAAAATATAACATAATATTTATGTTGCTATTTAACATATGCTTAATATGTTAAATTAACAGAAAAATTTCTGTGGACCGTTTTGGACCAATATCTGTTGATGCGATATCTGTTAAATTTAACACAAATTTTTTTACTGTGTAGCAATTTCTTCAAAAAAATTTTTTAGCAAATATGTTGTCATAGTGCATGAGAAATTGTACAGGTAATTATAAATGACAAGAAAATTTATTAGAATTTTAAAAATATAAATGTTGTTATGCTTTAGGAGCACATTTTGATTTTTATTATAACTAAATTCTATTTAAAAAAACATTTAAAGTAACAAATACATATGTAAGAAGTGCTTAAATAAAATTAACAACTTATTAATCATTTCGTTCAAATCAATAACATTATAAACAGAACGCAACTTATTAATAATAATTAAATTAATAATAAATAATGAACAAATTATTTATATTAATACTTTTTGTTTTTTGTTACCGAAAAGATTACAACAAATATAAATTTATTTAATATTAAGCTTCATATTCGTAATATGCATATTTTGTTTCAATTCCATGATTAATTTAGATGTTTCTAAACAAAATTTATTATTTTCTCCAATTAAATATTTTCGATAGCGGCATACACATTACCGACTACCAACTTACATTTCCAAGTACTCAACGTTTCATATTTTTGTAACTTACTGTGAAATAAAATGCGCTATAATTAAAACACTAATACACTTAAACAACAAAAACCAGGCCAAGATAAAATAATTCAAAAAAATAAGAAAAATATTTTTCATTCATTCATCCATCTATCCATTCCATAATAAAAAAGACCATGAAAACGCAAGAAGTTCGCTCATGGTCGAGTGGTATTGTTGCTTTTTCGCAATACTGATTGGTTTTCCGCAATGCTTGATTCACTTCGTTACGAGAGTTGTAATTTGACAATTTAGTTAATACAGGCGCGCGCAAAGCGCGCGCTACGTGCTAGTCTCTTTTCTCTTCTCTCTTCTTTTATCTTAAAAAGTCTCAGGGTCGGTTGTTTCAACTTCTTGGAAAATTTACCTACCAGGTAAGCATGTGCAGTCTATCTTCATTTCTTTTCTTAAATAAATAAAGACAAACATATATTTACCTGATAGGTAAATTTACAAAGAAGTTGGAACAACCGACCCTTAAAAAAGAGTCTTAAAAAGGAGATGTTAAATCGATACTTGAAAGTCTCGAAATGTATTGTTGCCTTTTTTTAGCGATACCAATTGATTCTCTCACTGCGCTTACTTCGTGTTCCAAGATTAGCTGTCACTGCAAGTGAATTTTGACACCTGTCAAATTTGTATAGATATTATCTATACAATTATCGTCGTAATTTACTTTTGAAAAGTAAAAAGTTAAAAGTTAAGTAGCGAGGGCAAAGCGCGAATCTGTGGTGTCTAGTTACTTTAAAAAATATATTTGCTTAAGTTTTAGTATTTCTACATCATACCAGTTGTTTAATAAATACACTGAGAAACAAATGTCAAAGTATTGAGAACCAAATATTTCTTATAACGATCTTCTTCGATATTTATTTGTTATAAAAAAATTATTTGTAAAAACGAAATATATATTTCTAGAAAATGCATCTCATTTTTCTTATTAATTGGTTTATTTCTTAGGAATAAAATTTTTGAAATAAAATATATTTCTCTACACTATTTCCCCCCCAAAAATTTTAATTACGCTCTAATAAAGTTAAATTAATTATTTTCCTCTAATAAATGATTTATTTAAATAAGGCGAATTTAATAATTTTATTTCTAGTAAACAAATTATTTATTTTTACGTACACTGGATGTTATCTCTTTAAATAAGGTATATTTTGCAGAAATATATTTCAGAAGTATATTTCACAGAATATTTTATCGAAATGTACATAGTAAAAAAATTTGTGTTAAATTTAACAGATATTGCATGTCCAAAACGATCCACAGAAATTTTTCTGTTAATTTAACATATTAAGCATATGTTAAATAGCAACATAAATATTATGTTATATTTTAACATAAAAATAAATGTAAATTTTATAATTTGACATAATTTTTATGTAACAAGTTAATGAGAAAATTATGTCAAAGTAACACATGTAATATGTTACTTTAACATTATAATAATGTTAATGTAACATATATAACATGTAACAATAACATATTACATATTTTAACACAATCATAATATTACTTTGACATGTTATATATATATATATATTAATTTAACATATTATATATGTTAAATAATAATTATTCTGGAAATACTGAAAAAATTTTTTACAATTGCATACATATAGATTGTTCTAGGATCATTGATAAAAATTTTGTGTGTATTATTGGAACCAGTCCAATATTACAATATATGTGAATGCAATCGTACTTAGTTTTCTGTTCTTAGCGAGCCCTTTTTATTCACCTAATATATAGGTGAATCTTTTTCACAAGAAATGCGCCATCTCAGGGTAGACAGTAAAATCCTCAAAAATGAAATGGTTCTTGTTAAAACTTAATTATAGAGTAAATTCATCATTTTTTTCTGTCAATTTTAATAGCTAAATCCTATCACTAATAATAAGGAACATATTATATAAAATTAAAAGTATAATGTGCACATTGTGTTACTTTTACACTTTTTTTTAGTTATTCTAATAATTTAACACTTTACTTGAATTAACACAACAGCAATATGTTAAAGCAACAAGCAAATATGTTAAATTTTAACATAAAAGTTTTAACTAGAATATTTTTTAACAAGAAAACACAAAATTTTCTGCTGTGTGTATAAATATGAAATTGACAATGTTATTAACTTTTATAAACTTTTATAAACTAGTAATCATAAATTTGTCCAAAAATGCAGAATACCTTTGTCATTTCTTGCAAAACGTTCGAATACGTGCGCACACAATTTTTGAGAGCGTAAAATATGCAGTGTCTATAAGACTATAAGACATTCCCTTTCGCATCAAATGAAAAAGCTGATATTACGAGTAAAAGCAGTACATCAAAGCAGACTTTTTAACGTGCAATGTCTCTTTGTGCAAACAAAATAATAACCGACATCTTGATTCTAATGATAAGATGGCTGCTGAGATGCACGTCTTTTAATAGTATGTTACAAAAATTTTGATAATTCTTTTGCAAGTGCAAAGCAATTAAGCAGTAGCATATCACATAAACGTATTTACTTTTACACACATGGGAAGAATTATTATTATTAAAAATATAACAGATGATTGTATATTTTGACTTTGCACAAGATAAGAGTATAAATATCTTTGACAATTTGCTTTATACACATTCATCCGTATTGTTTATAATTTGTTACTTATATTTTTTAAGAAAAATAAAAAACAATTCAATATGTTTTAAAATGTTCAACATGAGTTAAATAATTTATTAATTTATAATTTCTATGCATGCATACATTATACACAGTATGCACTGTTATATTTTAATTGTACGTGATAAAAGTAGTGTTTAAATAGCTAATAAAAATAAATATTTTTTGATAGACACATTTATATTACATTATATACTTATAAATTAATATCTATTTGTCGTAATTGCACGTATTTGTAATTATAATAATACAGGATAAGTAGAAATAAATTATTTGAGTAAACAGCGCACTAATTTTCAAGTTATTTTTTGTCATCCAATTTTTTATCACCTTAAATATAAAATACTATTTTAATTTTTATTATTATTGAGAATTCTTTTAAATAAGATTGTTTTCGTCATCTGTAGTATTGTCATCGACATCGAAATCGCGAAGACAAACATGTGTAGAAACGTGCAATCGAGATGCCTTGATATTCTGCGGTGTAACTTAGTGTCTGTATATCTGTATATTTCGCCCGTGCCGCTGCATACATTATCTCCACCTCCACCCTTCACTTCGCCATCCAGCTTCCTCTTTGCTCTCATCGCCATAGTGGTACTTGTCGCTTTCGTCGTTGTCGATCCCCGTACCAACGCCAAGCCAAACGCACGAACGCCACCGTCGTGAACCCCGCGCGCGTTTCTGCTGGGTGCCCATGCGAAGACGAGCACAGAAAAATGCACGTTATAAAGGGAAAAATTTTTCTTTGCCCTGTGATTGGCGGTTGCCGTGGCAACACCCGGGCCACCTCGGCTTCTAATTATTTCCAGACACTGAGAATCGAACGAGCTCTCCCACGAGCTGTTGGAATAGCCCAACACATACATTTTTCCCTATCTCTTGGTCTTTCCGTTGTCACCATCTAGCAACCATCTTTGTTTCTTCAACCATTCTTTTACGCCATCTTCGTTTTCAATAAGTTGATTGTTAATAGTCGAGATACAAAGATAAACTTTACATGGAAATATGTAAGCGGTATACGAGAAAGAACAAGAAAGAAAGAAAAGCAGAGGTGAAAGAGGGTAAAAGAACAAAAAAGAAAAAGAAAAAGGAATAAACATACGAAAAAATCCGTTAATTTATTTCATCAAGAATCAACATAATCGTAGAAAATTGTGTTGGTTACAATTTGAATTGATTATTAAATACATCATATTAATTGAATTAAGATTGAATTATTTGGCTCATATCTTAAAATCAACTGTACGTAATAAAAATTAATTACACGGAAATAAGTGATTTGGTTATGTATTGTTTAAATAATTAATTAACGTTACATTAGTTCATTATATTATTAATGAAAGTAATAATATAAATAACAACCTGCATTAAAAGTAACATTTTTACTTTAAAATTGCAATACTTAACTAATTATGTAAACGTATTATTGAAATATGAAATAATGTTAATATATTTTTATTTTACACACACACACACACACACACACAACATATATATAAAATAGTGACATAAATTTATCTAACGTTAAAAAAAGTTATACTTGTAAATTAGATATATAAATTGTGATGTGTAAAAGATCGATTATTCTGCTACTTTTAATGGAGATTTTAGCAAACATTATTCACTTTTTTATATATTCTTTGCATGATATAACCTCTATATTCTTTATTATATTATAATTCCTCCTTTCTTGTACTGAATTTTTAAAGTAAATTGGAAAAAGCGTTAAAAAGAAAACAAGTACAGAAAATAGTGTATGTAATAATAAAATATTAATTTTGTTATTAATTAAGTTTACGAAATCTACTTTGCCATAATATTTTATAATAAAAAGACAAAGGGAACAAATCTCTTTTTTTTACTCTCAATTATTTATTAATATAAACTGCAGTAATTAATCAAGAAATATTAAGATGGAAAATATTATAAAACTTGAAAAAAGTCTAAACAACGCTCAAAGGATGGCTAACCCGACTTAAGAGGTAAGATCTTAAGAAGTTAATTTTGTGTTATTTGGTGAATATGTTTTTCATAGATGTTGCTTTGCCTAAAATATTGAAAGCATTGCGAGACTTGCAACAAGTAAATTTATTGTTAAAAATAGTAACACAAATTTTGCTTCCGCGAGGAGTAATTACCATCGCCCATGTGTATGATACGAAATAAGCTTGTAACTCACAGAGCTCGCAAACGACGGTACTCCGTCGCTCGGAGCTCAGCAGTAAATCCAACGAGCATCCTACAGACGCAAACACACTTTTCGACTCGCGTTCGCAATTTGCTTTGCACTTCCAATCTGCTTCTCAGGTAGCGACGAGGTAAACACTCCCAGGAAGTAGAGGAACGAGGTGCAACAACGGGTTCGTTGTTTTCCTCGCTTGAAACTCCTGATGTGCTCATTCGAAGGAAGGTTGAGATTAAGCGAGAGTAAGGGGGAGGAGAGGGGAGAGACTAAGTGCAAAAAAAGCAAGTTACGTGGAATTGAAAACAATATTTTAACATTATAATGTCAATGGAGAATAATTGTGATAATAATTTCTTGAATCTATTAAATGAGAACAATTTTATTGTTAGTCATGTAATATAAAACTTGTGATGCTCCTACTATGCAAGCATGAAACGTGGCAGCCAGATAATTTTTTCTTTCTGTGTTGCGCATGTAACGTGAGTTCATTGTTTCTGAAGAATGCACTTTGTTCGAGCAACCGCACGATTCTCTCAAACATGCGGAAAGACTTGGAATTTTGTCTCGAAAATACATAGGTTAACACGAAAGACGAGTTTTAATTCACAAAAATATATCCATAATGTATGGTTTTTTTTTACTTTAGTGACTCTGCAATTTTTAACATCTATAATTGTAGTTATCGTTACTCTGTAATTCTTTTCTTCTTTTGCATTTTTAAATTTTGAAACAGCGTAATAAACTTAATAGTACACAGAAAAAAAACTAATATAGCCAATAACATGTGTGATTGCGGGCTGCCAACTACATAAAATACTCGATACAATAATATTTGCTATTAATGCAAGTACAATGTTGATACTGCAATAGCATATATTATTGTATTAAGTATATCTGTAATTGGCAGCTCGCAATAACATATCTTATTAAATATATTACTTTTTTTTTTCAGTGTACCGTCATGCAATATATGTAATAAAAAATACGTTTTTATAATGTATTTTCTAAGGTTCTTAAAGTATAAAAATGCTCAGTTATATCATTATGAAACATCTGATCGATAAAATGTCTCTGACGACGATGAGCTCATTGATTGATGTCTGAGGAATCGCCTAAAGAAACATGTCAATGTCACGCTGAATATGAGAAAAATTTAAGATTTCAAAATATTTCACAAATACGAGGGATCAAATATCTCGCATGAAAGTAATGGTGAACCAACCGATGGGGAAGACGCAAACATGAAAAGGTGACAATTTTTCTGAAGGTGCCTAGAATGTAATTTGGCTCTACAGCTCATGTTTCAAAATGCAATTTTTCTATAAATTAGCTTGTACATTGGAGAAGTTTTGAATGAGCTACGTTTTCATCGAATTATTTGCAGAACTTGCGTACCTTTGTACTGTTGATTTGAATTGATTGACAGAAGAGAGAGAGAGAGAGAGAGAGAGAGTAGTTCCCGAGTCAGGTAAAAGGTATGCTTACCACGTAATCTGCGATAATAAAGTAAGGATTCAAATTTTTGTTAGTTTTCAAACATACTTATATAACATGAGATAAATTTGTTTTCTTTTGAAAAGTTATCACACGAATATTGTTATAAGTTTTTCTATATCGATAATCTCATAAGCATTGTATAATAACATATAAAAAACATAATATTACATGATGGCTTCGTGAACAAAAAACTTGTATATGCTTTTAATTATATTATCTACAACTTTTTTATTTTTTAGTAGTAGTATATTATAACTTAAAAAAAAATTTTTTGCATTATTTCATTTTTAATAAAAATATAAAGAAATGTATTATATAAAAATATTTTTATTTTTATATAATACATTTCTTGTATTATTTTACTTATATAATACATTTCTTGTATTATAATACATTTCTTGTATTATTTCTTGTATTATTGCACACTGAAAACCATTTCACTACACACAAGATAATATTACTATTTCTCATATGCTTAATATAAAATAATTGAAAATTACTTATATAAATTACAGTACAATATTAAAAAAAGGTGCATAAAATTTTGAAGTTGGTAAGAAAAAATTTTTGGAATTTTATAGTAATACAATAAATTATAAATTATAGGAATGCAATTATAGGATTGCCAAGTTTATACAAATTGTATTTTTGATCCGAAATATCGAAACTGATCGCGAGTTCTGATATAAATGAAATCACGTCTTCTCACTGCAAAGCGAAATGTCTCGGTAGGAAAATTGGACAATTGAATTTTAGCGTGCTGCAAGAAAAAATATTCAGGACCACTTGGTTGAAAGCTTATTAGATTCCTTTCACACAAAACAAATTTTTATCACTTGTTTAAAATTTCAGTAAAGACATTTATTACATATTACATATAACTATTCAGTATATTTTATTAGAGAATTGCGTATTTATAAAATTATAATAATACGCGTAATAATTCTCAAAAATTTTACAAATACTCAAAATTTTTGTAACTATAATACGTTTATGTTAATATTAATTACAAATTATATAGTATTATTAATTTTTACGTTAAGAACAAAATAAATATTTTCAAAAGTAGCATATTGTGCATTTCAGAATATCTAAAAGATAGAATTAAGTATATAATAATTTAATTATATGTATATTAAAGCAAAGAAATATTTTATATGGTATTTTTATCATTCTTATATTATACAAGAATTACATATGTAATAGTAATATTTAAACTAGTAACTTAAATAAAGTATATCTTTTATTTATTTTATGATTAACTAGATTTGGTACTATTTAAAAACTTGAACATGGAGAACGAGAACTAATTTTATTCATACAAAATATATTAAAATATATTTATATGCAATATTAAAATACATATTTTAATTATAAACTTTTAAAATTATATATATATATATATATATAAATTCAATGCAAGTAAGAAGAATAACTTAACCAATATTATTGCATGCATTTGCCGTATTTCATAGATATTTTCTTCTTTGATACACAAAGTAAACATCTATTATTAAATGTTTATATGTTAATTATATTTTATAAATAAAAGGGAAATACAGAAATGGACGATGTAGTAACGGCAGTGCCGACGGCTAACGAGTGCCGTCGCATAACGAAGGTTCTAAAGTGCATGCTTTGAGTTGTATTATTTTTATATATGAAAAATGGGATTTATATATGTATATTTTTGGTTATTTATTACAATATTATAATTATGTTAAAATATATAAAGTTAACATTAAAATTTATATAAACTTTTCTACATGTTATTCACGAGGATTTATTGAACTTTTCCATTCTTTTTATATAATATATCTTCATATATTAAATATATGAATATTAATGTAATTGGTTTATAACTATTTTAACAATACACGTTCACGTACACACATATACAAATATGAATCTATAAATACATATATAAGTATTACATTTCTAATATATGTACTAGATTTATCAAAGTAAAGTTTAGATAAATCAATGTATTTATATTAAGCTCTATAAAATGTTAAAATATTTATTTTAAAAATTTATTTCTTTTTATTCAAAATATTTCATAAGTATTTAATATATAGTACATTATAGCAAAATAATGCAAAATATTGTTTTATAGAATTATTAATAGTAGAATATTAATATAAAGAAAATTGTGTATATTTTATAACTTTTTAAAAACATTTTTAAAAACATTTTATATTAAAGCTAAGCAATTACAATATAATTATATATAATTATAAGTAATAATAAGTAATAAATTTTAAAAAATTAGATTTTTATATTCAAGTTTTTACATATTTAACATAAAAATTAATATAATATTAATTTTTTTTCAAGCAAGATAATATAACAAAAATTGGACATTATTAAATTATAAAATAAAATTATGTGTAATAAAATACATTTTTATTAAATTTCTTAATATAAAACAAATTCAAAAACTACCATTTCAAAGATTTAATGCCATTGTGACAAACTAGGAAGGCATAAATATTATTCTTTTGTGTAATTAGACATTTAAATAATTTAATATTGATAAATCATTAAGGCTTAAGTTTGCCATTCACGTTTTAAATGTACCGCAAATTTCTCAATATTTTTTCTCAGCAAATCACACCTTTCTCCAATACAAAGAACGTTTCAGATTTTCATATTTATGACATATTCTATTATGTTTTCCGGAGTTTGAGTGGAGGCACCTACATTGAAATCCCAATGGACAAAAGTTGCGTGTCGTCGTCGACGACATGTCCAAACATTGTCGAGAGCAGATGTCTCGTTCGTCTTTTTACTATCGCGTCGCTTCATTCAGCAGCGCGCTTGCGTTGTGCCAAAAGTTTTGAAATACGCCAAAACGCGTTTTAACATTGGTAGGAACTACCGGCTGATTTTCCTATTGATATCCAATCGGTTATTTTTCCACAAAATTCTTCAATCTTCTTTTTAATTCATATTGTTTATATTATTTCTTACAAGAGATATTTGTATATTTAATACGTTATCATATCTAATTCTTTGTTGGTTTCAAATCTAAATGATAGGATAAAGCACGAAAAATTGTAAAAGTTCTGTATGGGAACATAGTAACGCGAATACGAAAAGAAATAAAAGATAAAAGCAAAAAAAAAAAAAATAAAAAATAAAACGTACCAATGACAGCATCCTAGTATTGAACGTCAATCAGCAGCTTTCGCGATTCATTCAAGTACAGGAAGAAGAGATAAAGGGAAATGAGAAAGGACAAGGAGAATATATTAATGCTGTGTAAACTGTACGTAAACTGATACTACGCATTGTTGGCAAAAGCTAAAGGCAGAAAAGAACAGAGCTTATCGGAGAGAGCAATCATAAACTTTTTCGAAATGCGTACTTTTACTCTCTCTCTCTCTCTCTCTCTCTCTCTCTTCCTTCTTTCTTCCAGCTCTTTGCCATCTTAGCTTTTTATCTCTCTCATTTAAAACCTTTTTTTTTATTTGATCTTTGTTATTCTCCCTTTTTTCTCTTTCTTCACACATTATTTCACTTACTCGTGCATTTTTCTTTCTTCATCTGTCTCACGATCTATAATCTTTCTTTGCTATCGAAGGTGCACTTTACGTAAATTGGTAGTAGCGGTACCCCTCTCGAGGATGATTTACTCATACATGTATTTAAGCGTTCTGCATATTTTTATACATTGGTATGCACTTGATGCGTGGTTGCGGATGTTAATGCGTGCATGAGAGGTGGAGACGGTAACCACGTAAATTTCGACAAAGACGGAACATATTGGTAACGGAGAAGTAGAAGAGAAGGAAAGAAGGATGAGTTTATAAAAGAACAAGAGAGAGAGGGAGAGAGAGAGAGAGAGAGAGAGAGAGAGAGAGAGAGAGAGAGAGAGAGAGAGAGAGAGAGAGAGAGGGGGGGGGGGGGAGAATAGAGAGAAAGAGGCAGGCTGTGTCCTGAGGCTGCACGTTGAGAAATCATTAAAAAAGTCCGAAAACAAAGGTGAAGGGGCGTGCCTGCTGCCAAGATGGCCGTGCTACTGGAGAAGGCAGGAGCTTTTAATTAATGCAAAAAGTGTCGAGTGGGGTGGTAGAGTGATGGCAGGAGTGACGAGAATTTGAGAGAAGCGCCTTCCGATTATGGTTTTTACTTACGAATTTTTCTCTCCTCTTTAGTGCCATTACGAGTGTAATATCTGATCTTTTTAAGTGATATTTTTAGTATTGAGATTGAATAACATTTTGGAAGAGTATTATAATTGCAAATGACAAAAATTGAAGATTGCGCATTTTTAATTGCTCGATTTTTATGCCTAGATAATAATGGCATAAATGTGTGTTGTATGTGTATTACAGAAGATCGTTCAGAAGACTACCAAGATATACAGACATTTAAACAGATGAGCATATTTGTAATAATTTTGATTAGAGATTGTAACAGTAGAGTTATTTTACGCAAAATGCTTAAAAAATATTAGAATCAATATTTTAAAAAAGTTAATATTTTAAAAAAGTTAATATATAAAAAAAAGACTAAACTTTATTAAAATGTTTAATCATTTTAAAAGATAGAAAGAACATTATGCATTTTAAGAGAAAAAAAAAAATTATTTTTATATTTAAAATTAAATTTAAATATTAGTCTAATTAAATAATAAATATACATGAATATTGTAAAGTAAGCTTATCACTTTAAAGATAAATCTAAAAAATAAAAAAATGTAATATTTTCTTATTTAATTTTTAAAATAAATAGCGTATCCATAATTAAATATTGTGAGCTTGATTTTTTGTATTGAGATATAAAGATGATATTCGCACAAAGAGCCTCTAGCAGTCAGCACTTGTAAGAATCAACATGGAAGAGAGAATGTGAATTACTATGGCGGCTTTTAGCGGCTCACTGTATGCCTCATCTTGCGAAGGCGAGGCTACCCTGCGCACCGTTGGAAAACGTGATTATCAGATTTAAATGTCAAATGGCGAGGGCTACGATTACTCAAGGATTCGAAACTATATACGAGACTGGGTGGGTACGCGTAAATCGCTTCTAAATAACGAGCTAACGAGCCGACTTACGAGGGAATTCTTCGTCCGCGGTAAACGGCGACTTCGGCGACGTCGAGGGGGTTCGCGACGCGAACCATTTGCATGTAGCATTGTCCCAAGCGATTTTTCTAACTTTTATTCTGGAATTTTTTTTTTATTAATAAATATTTTTTTAATATAGAATCAAATTTTATATACTTGATTATTTTAATTATTTTATATAGAATTATTTAAAAACTTTCTCTGTCGCACCAAAACTTTTCTTTTTCATGTATTATACGATGTGGTGTAATTCAATACATTTTTGTATAACAGAAGCAAATACTGCAATTAAGCATCGTATGAAATATTTTTTATGTTATGTACAGGGTGATTTTTAATATGGAGACTAATATTAAGTTATGTTATGTAATTTAGAAAAAATGAATGTAAACATTATTCATTTATATGTTGATTAAGGTGTATATTATATATATATACATGCATACATGTGTGTGTAGTTTATAATAAAATGCTACTAGTATATGTAAATATTATTTTATATTTTTTTATATATTTTATAAATTACAAAAATAAAAATTGAATATTGAACAATATCGTATATTGGAAATTAAAGAGAGAAGTTACTTTTATTTTGCGTAACGTAAAAAATAATGTAAATTTGTAGGATATGTAATTATTTAATTTTAATACTCACAAAAATATTATTTTTTAATCTTATTATCAATAAGTGTTTTTGTTAATCATCTTTTACATTGAAATAAAATTATTTTATTAAAGGAAAATAATATTAATATAATAATAGTATTTATCAATGTTATACATTTACATATGGGGCGCGCGCGCGCGCGCGCACGCACGAACACACACACACACACACACACACACACACACACACACACACACACACACACACACACACACACACACACACACACACACACACACACACACACACACACACACACACACACACACACACACACACACACACACACACACACACACACACACATACATACATACCGAACCTTAAGATTGTTATTTGTGAGGTATTTGCAATGATAATGATGCAATACTGAGCAAATCATGTCTTCTGTAGGCGTTCCACTGTCCTCCATCTTTATTTTTCTTTCGATGGCAAAACGTTCACCGAATTACAGGCTTTCGTCTTTGACATACGTACGGAAAGAGGAGAGGGATTGCTTCACATACTCGTTCAATTATACATGCGCCAAGGGGAGCGTAAAGGGGGGCGGTTAAGTTAGGGCTGCGCCTAGACTGAAAGAGTCGCGACCGAAGGGTTGCCAGATCGGAGCCATTAGAAAAAAAAATTTTTCGAAGGGTCCTTTTGGGGAGTATGAGTAACATAAACCTTTTAAAAACACTGCAAATGACAAGAGTTATAAAATTATAAATGACTTATAGATCTAAATTGAAACCTTAATGACTAAATGGTGAAGTATAAAATGCGTTATGGTTTATAAATAAGGCGAAATAAAAAAATAATAACAGTTTACCGTTCAAAAGATAAAAATGTAGAGTAATATAAATGTATTGTTAAGATTTGATAATTGGATGAGCGGCATATTGAATTTATTATATTTATATTTTATTTTTATTTTATATATATTTTATTTTTATTAAAAAAATATGACGAACTTTTATCTTTAGATGGAAACTTTTCATGGTTTTATAAATTTAAATTTCTTGCAAAAATTATCTTAAAAATTGTCAAATATTTCTTGAAGTTTACAATCTTTATAAATTGATAAAATATTAAAGATATCTTTTTTTTCGATGACTTTATTTTAATAATTTATATATATGATTTATTTAAAAAATAAGAGTGGCATTTTTATCTGCTTTCTTAGAGAGAACAAGATTTAATACTAAATTAAAAAAGAATTTTGTTGCTATTTCTAGTAAATAGTTTCCAAACAAATAATTTATATCGTTTCATATGTATAGATTAACTTAAATAGTATGTTGTATGATAAATAATAATTTGACATAAAATAATTTTTATTTGCTCGATTATAATAAGTAATTGGAATTTTTTTATAATTATTGCAACATAACTATTTAATCTGGTATTCTGAATTAAATATTAAAACGTTTTAATGAAGATGGCGGTTATGATTTGCATTATTTCTGTGACATATACATGTACATATAAAGCCATGAATTTGAAAAAAAAAAAACAACAACAACAAAATAAAGTTATATCGCAAATAAAACTTAACATGTTCTTCAGATAAATATTATTATCCGGTCAACACGTGTTGTAGAAATAATAATGGTGTGCTTTTGCACTCGACATATGCGCATAAATTCATTATTAAAATTCATCCTTTACGAAGGTACCAGACTGACAACTTTATCACAAAGCACCAAAGTACATATGGAGGTTTTATGAATCTGAAAGCCGCATTAAAATCACGACATCCATATGTCATTGCAATTCTGATCGCAGCTATTATTGTAACGGACACGTTCAATACTTCCATTCCGCCGCGCCGTACTGTATGTTTATTTCCGACCCTTGTCGAAATCTTCCTATTCTCTTCTGTTTGGCATAATTAAAGTAAACACTCATCTTTCAGAAAAGAAAACCGAAAGCATTGATGATTTGCAGCATCTTTACATTTAGCCGCATTGCTTGCGTCAGTGTACATGACATAAAAAAAACATTGATATGATTGATTCATTTTCTTTTATTTTGGGAAAGTCTTATTATGGAAATTTTTAAGAAATTTCAAAGAAATGCTAGAAACAAGTTTTACTAATTAAACGCACAATTTTTCTCAAGAGAATTTAAATTGATAAAAGTAATAAAAAAGTCATCACTACCAGTCTGGATTGTGAAGTTTATACCAAAAAGAAAAAAAATTATAAATGCTGCATACCATTTTTTAATCAAATGGTATAGGGATATTTTGAGTCGGATTCGCGAAATGTAGAGAGATTTACTTTCTCTCTCTCGGTGTGTGTGTGTGTGTGTGTGTGTGTGTGTGTAAACAAAAAAAGTAAAATTAGGATTGATAAAAATGTCGAACGCCTAAAGACGCCTAAATTTTCAGCGGATCTTGGTGCCTAATAATAATTTTGTAAATTAAAAAAATTTTTAGTTTATATAATTGTGCGTTGTAATTTTATTGGTTTTAATTACAATCGTTACATAAAGTCGAAAAACGTAATATCATAAATTAAATTGACGAATAATTTAATAATTTTTGCTAAGAAACATTTATAAGAATTCTTTCTCCCTGAAAATTTGTAAAGAATTTATTATAAATTAATTAAAAAAGTAATTTCTTAGTCAGACTGCAAACATGAATCTCCCTATTCTTGCGTGCAAGTGTTCTAACTATCGAAATATGTAACCTCATATTATTATTTTTCGTAATAAATTTCTTATAATTTTTTGAAAAAGGGTGACTATAGATATTTTTTAATAGTATTAATACATGTTCATCAAATTAATTTGTGATATTACGTATAACATTTTTACGATAGAATTGTATTTCAAAACTGTCAAAATTGTAGCGTGCAGTTTGTAGTGAACTAAAGAGTGTAAAAATCTATAACAAAATTATGTAAAATTATTACTCACCAAGAACTATTGCAGATCAATATAGGTAATCTCATTTTTATGTTTTATATATATATATATATATATATATATATATATGTATATAAAATAATATTTAAATTAATTTAGTTTGATCATAAAATGTACAGGTAATAGTTATAATCATAGGTAATTTTAAATAGGAATTGTGATTAAAATATATAATTTATTTAAATATTGAGATTAAATTTAACACGATATGTTCTCTACTTTATTTAAGATATCAGAAACAATTTTAACGACAGAACTTAAATAAGAATGTTTATAAAATGTTTGTAAAGATCGCTAGGTAATTCTTATCTATAATTATTATATATAGTTAAATATTCTACCTTTGTTATAAATGTATTTATACATATATATATATATATATATATATATATGTATAAAAAATATTTCTAATATAAAGAAATGTATTTACAAATGCTCAAAGATTTACTTGAAATATAAACA
Source organism: Monomorium pharaonis (assembly GCF_013373865.1). Taxonomy (NCBI): domain Eukaryota; kingdom Metazoa; phylum Arthropoda; class Insecta; order Hymenoptera; family Formicidae; genus Monomorium; species Monomorium pharaonis. The sequence continues at coordinate 24,183,674 of NC_050473.1, read as the reverse complement.
TTCTATACAGTATTAAAGATGGCATTAGTGATAACGAAATTACTTAAAGGAATGGGAAGAAAATCGAGAAAGCGCGTGAGTTTAGTTCGGATGAAGAAAAGAACGAAGGGCGCCTTCATTCGCGAGATATCGAAGAGTACAACACACAATTTTCTCCAGACCACTAACCCGCTACAAAAGATGTCTTCTGCTCCTGACAAGCATTCAGTAAAAACCTTCCCTTCCATACGGTAGGGTATGGGGAAAATTCGTATGGAATCGAAAGGACATCGGCCGCAGGATATACGCTACCACGATAGCACTCTTAGTATCCACAGACGAGGATACGCGACAATAGTGAGGACGCAACGACTTTTCTGTAGTCTTTGACAATTCTTAGCCAGAAATACTAGGTGTTCCGATGATACCGATACCTGTAAACTTTGATAAAGAATATTTTAATAAAGAATTTTCAATTTTGTATACTCAATTTTCTATTATTATTTTAATTATGTTGAAATATTTTTGGTTAGGATAGAGTATAAACTCGTAAAATTAATGTAGAACTATAAATCATTTTATCGCTATAAACAATATTTTCTTTCTCTTTTTTTTTAACAGAAAATTCTTTTTTAATTATTATAATACAATAAATGCAAAGATTAGTTTAAAATTATTAGTTAAATATTATGCATTTCTTAAAATATTTATATATATTAAAATTTATTTAATATATTAGTATGTTATACATTTTAAGGCACTTGCATATTTCGATTTTCAATAGACACCCTATATACTACTCTTGCTCTCATTTTATTTTCGTCTTTGTCATTGTGTTTCTTCGATTTTCTTTCACTGGTGGATAGACTTCTCCGGAAAATTGCTGATAAAAATTTGAGCAATTTCTCAAATGGATTCTTTCTCAATGAGAAATCAAGCAGTTAATTAAAAAGAACTCTAGCCATACAATTTCTAGGAATATCAAACAGTTTGATGTTGACCCAATCTGTAATTAAATTATTTTTAAAGTCATATAATATACTTATCATTTTAAATTAAAATATAATAAAAAAAAATTTTTAATTAATTTTATATTTGTATAATTATATAATTCTATTTTAAAGTTAAATATAAGTTAATGACCAAAATTTTAATATTTTAACCACAATATTGTAAAATTATGCATATATATGCTGACATAAATCTGTGTTTATGTGCGCGCGTGCACATACAACAATAAAAAAAGTTTATAAGACGAATAAAGAAACCTAATGACTTTACTGTTTGCAGGTAATGGAGCATACAGCCATTTTCTATCACGAGTTAGCTCGTTAGTGTTTAAACGTAATTGCATCACTCGTAACTACTGTATCCCGAGGGTGGTCGAACTGCCTTACGAAATCGCGTGAGTCATTTTGATTGGATCTAGAAATTAAGGGTGGCAAAATGGCGACCATGAATGTACTGATGAAAATGCCTTTGGCAACAAATCGATACAATAATATTGGAATATTGTATGTAATAATCTTATGTTTTTTATATGTATATAATAAAAATTTATTGTTTCTGATATAGATATTTGTAAATTAAAAATTGAACCATCTTTATAAAGATTTGCTATATTAAAACAATTGTTATATGTATACATTATCTCCATTCGAGGTCGTATTTCTTTTTTCTAACGTCGAGGTCACACTGGATGGTTACCACCCATCGTCATTTTTAAAGTGTTGTATTTATGAAATTGTCAAAGATATGGTAACAAAAAAATTTATGGATAAACTTAAATGTTTGGAAAATGTATTCTGATATTATTTAAGCAAAAATCTAAAACCTAAAAAAATTTTTGAATCTTCTAACATTAGAAAAAGAAGAGTTTTTACAAAATAAATCATAACTTTTTTAATTTTTAATATTTTTAGCTAAAAATTTAGACTTTTATTGTTCAAGTCTTGTACTTCAAGGAAAAAAATATGTCTTTGACCATTTTTTCAAAAAGAGTATTTATTTTGCATACTGAACATGGAGTATTTTAGTATACTGAAAAACAGGAATTTTCGTAGAAAAGTCATGTTACGATAGTATTTACTTGCGTCACTTTTTTGTATGCCACGCAAAACCATTTTTTTCTCGCAAAATAGATTGCAGTCCACCGCGTGCACGCAATGTTAGAATGCGTTAATCTAACTTTACATTTTCAAGATCACTATCCATTTCGTCCACAGATTGTTCTGAATTGCTTGAATATGATTCTTTGAATATAATTTTCCTCGACATCCGAATTAACATTGTTGAAATCATTACGTCCATTATTTTGTAAAATATCTTATATGGTTGCTGCCCTAAATTATAGATCATTATACTGCATATTTTCGAAGAATAAATTAACATAAAGATTTTTAAAAAATTCTAGGCATAAGAATCTGTATTATATCATACTGTTACACTTTTTAGATCACAAAAAACATAAAAATTCGAACCACTAAAAAACACAAGAAACTTACACGGAGGTCACACATGGGGTGGCTACCACCCTATCTTGTCTTTAGACGACTGTCAAAAACGAACCAACGCGACTTTCAGTTACAGTATAGAACAAGAGCATAGATAAAATCTTGAATTACCATTAAATGGCATTACTAGTATCATTTTTTCTTAAATCGAAAAGATATAATGTGTTGAATTTAAGCGATGGGTGATTACCACCCAGTGTGACCAGAAGAGTTAATTATTTCAGAATTGTAATTGTAACAATCCAAAATCAATTACAAAAATTTCTAACTAAAATTTTTACTGAATATTGAATATTTTTAAGAGCCTAGATAAAAATTAGTTATAACAAATACGTAATATATTTTTATAAGTAAATTATATTCTTTATATCACGCACGCGCTTGTGTGTAACACGCACACACGCACACACGCACGCACACACACACACACACACACACACACACACACACACACACACACACACACACACACACACACACACACACACACACACACACACACACACACACACACACACACACACACACACACACACACACACACACACACACACACACACATACATACACATTTAAAATGTGTATCTACAAGATATCTTGGTATTTTATCTCATTTAATTATTGATATACTAAACCGGCTTTATTAAATTTATTATCAATTTTTGGCAAACAGCAATTTTATCCCGACACACTTCGTCGCTCCATCTCTTTGGTCACCCACCCTTTTTTACAGAGTAACTCCATTTCTGTCTCCAGTCGGTCGGAAGTCTTGTGCAAATGGCTGCTCAACCATTTCCGCACGAAGAAGAAATCAAATGAACGCATGATGGATGCCGTAAGGGAAACCGAGGGGATCGGCGAGGGTTTCAGGATATAATGTGCTTATAAAGATAAGTGATAGCAAGGATGAGGTAAGAGTTTTCCCCCGACATTTTTGACACATCTTCTGATAGTTTTACAGAATGTTTCGTCATTTTTTAACCTTTTTTTATCAATTATTCGTAAAACATCAGTAAAATTCAATCGCATTAGAAATGTTCGCGTTGCAGCAGCGTGTCGGAGATGTCGATGCTAGATTAGTCACAACAAGATTATGTCATCTATCGATTTTCTTATTCAGCTTTATGTAAAATTGTTTTAAATCTGCTTGATTTTTTAATTTATTTATCTAATTTTACGCATAATATTTTTTATTTAAAAAATATATAATACTTTGTCATTATCTTTGATGTTGTTAATATATATTTTTAAATTTGTATGTTTAATAAATTTTTAGCAGATATGTTTTTGTTACGTTTATGATCATCTTTAGCATTATATCAAATTGTGCGGGTGTGTATGTTTGCAAAAATAAAATAATTTTAAAAATGAAAATATTGTATTAATATTTATAATATTGTTGAAAAAAATTAAATAGAATTATATTTCAAAAGTGCGCACCAAAACCATACCTTGCCCTACCTTATATTTTAGTCGGATTTCTTCGGTCTTCGCTGGTGCAAACTATCAATCCTTTTCGGATTCCAGATGTACTATCCTTGAAAATCCTTAACTATTGAGAGCTCCTAGGAGAGTCTCCTTACGTTTCACCTTGCTATCTTCCCTTTACAAAAGATATAGCTCGCCATAAGAAGAGAACGAGAATGGAAATGGCCGATTCGCGTATACAGGTAAATAAGTGCGCGCGTGAACGACACACGTATGCACCCATGAAAGGGGTTGACGCCAAGGGAGGAGAGTACCGTGGACATAGACGGGGAAATGAGGGAAAGAAGTGGGAGGAGAGGAATACCGCGAACGACAGCCCCAACCGAGAATATTCATATTCCTATTCCTGATGTTGGCACAGCCTGCGGGACAGACGTGTTCAGGGCCGTGACACTCCGCCCGCAGTGAAAAAAAAAGAATGAGTCGACAATGCAACTGGGGTTGCGATTTAAATGCACTCGGCGCCGATTGGCGGACGAGTGGGGTGGTGGGCGTGGCTCCGACGGTGCCTTATGATTTTATATGTAGCCTCTTGATAACACAGCATTTCCCCTTCGCATCCTCGCCACCGGTCCATCCATCCGCCGACGATGCTTCTCCCCTAACTCCCTCTTTGGGAGTACCCCTCGCCCAACTGCCCTTCCTTCCTCGCTTCTTCCTAGTCTGTCTCTTCTCTGTGGCCCTTCCCCCCCCCCCCCTTCCACCATTTGCTCTTTCGTCGCACGAACCCCTCGGTTGCAGCCGCCTACATTCGGACGAATGCATAAAATGCACGTAACTGTGAGGAATCGCCTGCTTCGAGTATAACGTACATAATAGATACGAAAACGCCTGGCAGCCTCCGTTAGCCGTCAAGCGAAAAAGGTAGCGGGGAGGAGCGATGGGCAAAATGGGAAAAATATTTTTCCGAAGCGTGCATTTACGCACAGACACGTGTGTCTTTACTCAGACTTTACTTGCATTTTCTCTCTCTCTCAAGGGGTTCAGTCTTTCATAACATATGTATATATATATATATATATATATATATATATATATATATATATATACACAATATATATATACAATTAATGACTTTTAAAAAATATATACATATTATATATATATATATATGTATAATATGTATAATATATATATATATATGTATAATATGTATATATTTTTTAAAAATCATTAATTTTTAGTAACTCAAAACAAGAATAAATTTTTTTTTATTCATTATTAGAAGCTAAAACGGATCGGGCACAGTCTGGAACCTTTGGCACGTAACGAAGCGACAAAAGCTCGACCGATCGAATACTCGATGAGAAAACGATATAATATCGTAATGGATTTCATGGTCGTGAAGGACTTGGTTCTTTCGTTCTTAATGGTTACCTCAATATGATCTTCCGACTGATATAACATCACGACGATCGAGTGGCTTCGACCATCGTGGCAAGATGCAGATTGCAAGTTGAGAATTAATAGATAGCGGGTAGCAAAGAACCCTCTCGCTCTCCTTCCATTTAGCTGCTTCAGCACATTAATATTCATAGGGAGTCCAATATTGTGTGCTCGTGTGCCGATGTCTCTATCGCTGTCTTGATTCCTCTATCGCGGTGCATTTCGGCTGTCATTTTTGTGACGTGTCGACATGATGCAATTGTATTTCCGAATTTTTTTAAGCATACGAGGTATACAAATACACCTTTATTTTTACTGTCCTTATTCTGACTAGAATATGATAAAATTGCTGGTCTAGCTGTCAAGAAGGCATATAAAGAGATAACTCATAAGTGCCTTCAGAGATTGCAGCCAAAGAAAATTTTCCTTTTCGACATAGAAAAATATAAAGATTATATGTTTTTATAGTATTACATTACTAATACGCTAAATCACTTTTTGAATGGATTGATGAAACGTGTTACGATAGAATTCTGTTATTATATTATATGGATGAGTATCATAAGAGAATTAAGCAATATTATGCAGCTTGTATTATTAAATATACTTTTAACTTAAATTGTTAGAATATTATTAGACATGTATATAATTTTTGATATTTATATATTAATAACATTATGATAAATATACATAATTTTTATATTAATACATTTAGGATACTTTGTAAAAACTATGTTTAAATTCTTTCTATTATAACAATTTCAATAAGTTTAAAAATGTTGCAAATAAAATAATGTACTTGAATTCGTACGGAGCTTAAAAATTGAGTTAGAATAATCATTTTGAATATTGTGTATAACACAAACTTATATTTCGCTTATAGATCTTTTTTTTCTGCAAAAAGAAAAAGCAAAGTAGCATTGCGAGTCTAACTAGCATGCTTCTTCATGTATGACACTACACGTGTCAAGGCTACTACAGTACAAGTACTACAAGATTCTCCTGGTTTGTTAGTAGAGTTAGCCTGTTGCATCCTCGATAGCTTCGGGCTACTGAAAAACTCCTGACACAAGATGTAGTGCAGGCCAATACCGAGGGAGGGGAAAGAGGAAAGAAAATGTCGGAAAGTGTCGAAAGCGACAGAGATCCTCTTCTCTCGCCTCTTAAGGCACTCGAGTCACGACATGTCCAAGGTTCTAATTTAGTTAGACGTTAACACAAAATACCATTTTTGACAATAGTGCCCAAAATTTTTGTTTTTTTAAATTAAATTTTTACTAAATTTATTTAATATTTTGTGCATTTTTTAATATTTCCTATTTTGTAAATATGGCTTATATATGTATATATATAATCACGTAGATATAATATATAATTATATACATACATACATACATATATATATATATATATATATATATATATATATAATCATATATTATACATATGTGATTTAGTCAGTTTAGTTATTTAAAACTGGATTATTAAACTAAACAATGTATAAATATTATTATATATTGTATATATAGATTTATTAATATATACATTAAATTATTACATTTGCTAATTCAATTTTATTAATTAATTATTATTAATACGATTCAACAGTGTACGAGGGTCGTTCAATAAGTCCTTAGAAAATCCAAGAGATAACGCTCGTAGCATCGAAAATGGTTTGTTTTTAGTAAGCATCATGACTCACTAGACAGCTGTCTAAGTCTCAGTTATTTCCATCACATGGTTTCATTTTTATTGTCGATTGAAGCAAGAAACTTGTGTTTATTTAGAAAAATAGAAAAAAGTGAGTTTCGAGCGGTGATTAAACACTTATATTTAAAAAGCTTAATACCGAAAGAGATCAAAGCTGAGTTGGATGAAGTTCATGACACATCTGCTCCTGTGTTTGCAACTGTTTACAATTGGGTAAATGAGTTTAAACGTGGTCGTACATCCACAAAAGATGAACGTCGTTCGGGACATCCAGAGGAAGTGACTACTCCCGGAATGATTGACAAAATCCATGATATGGTTTTGAGTAATCGACGAATCAAAGTGCGCGAAAAAGTTGAGGCCACTGGCATATTGCAAGGTACAGTTGTTTTCAATTTTGCACAAAAAATTGGGTGTGAAAAAAAATCTCGGCAAGATTGCGACAAAAATCTCCGCGTTTGCTCTCAGTGGACGGGTGCACACCTGTGCAGTTTCGATGGCCAAAATCATGAAATTAAAGTTCGAATTATTACAATATTCACCGTATTCACCGGATTTGGCCCCTAGTGACTTTTTTTTATTTCCAAACTTAAAAAATGGCTCGACGGACAACGGTTCACGTCGAACGAAGAGGTCACCGCCCAAACAGATGCCTATTTTGAGGACTTTCCAAAATCTTACTTTTTAGATGGCTTAAAAAAGTTGGAGAAACGCTTCGAAAAGTATATAGAGCTAAAAGGAGATTATGTTGAAAAATAAAAAAAAATTTACCTAAAATAATTTGTTTTTCTATCTTTTTCTAAGGACTTATTGAACAACCCTCGTATATTTTTTTATTAATACAATTATACATTTTTTATTTAATTTTAAATTGCATTTTTTAATTTTTTATTAATTTTAAATCACGTTTAGTAAACGCTTTCATAACATTGATATGTAGATTTATGAGCCAAAGTTTAAACAAATTTATGCAAATTATTGCAATCTACAAAAGCATATTTAGTTTTGTTTTTTGTTTTTCTGTGTTGTTAACAATACAATAACAATGATAATAATAAATAAAAAATTCTGATAAGGAATAGGCAACATTAATTCAATACGCATTAAATGTATATCGAAATTAAATTAATATTCGCCATTTGACAATTTCTATTTCTACATTCAACATTCGGTATAATGAATATATTGGTCGGAAACAGTGCGTGATAGAAATGCAAGTTGTTCGAAGAATATGCAATTACAACGGACTATTTGGTTAATTATTAGGGAGCATTCAAAACTGTCAGGCAAAAATAATGTGGCTTTCCTATCTTTAATTTTCACTCTCTATAAAGCTCTTGTAAAATATGTATTACCAAAATATATAAATATTCTTGTTAATATTAAATAATTTTTATATATTTTTAAGTAGAAATTAAGAAATTTATTTAATAATTATGTAACGGTTTTTACTTAATTTTGTAAAAAAATGTGTTTAAAATTAGGATAATTTATAAAATAATAATAAAAATAAACAAAATTTTATTTTTATATAAATCATTTACAGAGAAAAGTCATTTTATTACTGTATACTATAGATCATTATTACTATATACTCCTTTATTTTTGAATACTGTTTCTTAAACATACAAAAACTAAAAATAAAACTTTAAAACATAAATGTAAACTAGAATGCCTTTTATGAGATAGTATAGCAAATTTTATAATATTGTTTTATACGTTGCAATAATTAATGGTTTTGCAATATAATGAAACATTGAACGTCTTAGAAATTGGATTTCGAAACTGGCATATTTTCCATTTTTCCTTTCATATGAGTCATTTGTATAAAATACTAACAAGTTAATGTATGTATATGAGGATATTTCTAGAAGTCTTTTACTTCAATTTAAAATTTTTTTTTGTTGATTATACAAATGCTGTTTCGCAAGATATAACATATAGCGATTATCTATGAGTTATATTAGGTTAAATTTATTTTTAGTAGGTTTTAGTAATTATGTAGAAAAAGCCATAAATATATGAGGTTTTTACAGACTTTTGTCTTTTAATTATCTAAGTAGGTTATATTTTTATTAATTATTAAAACAGTGCAATATTTGGTGTTTGAAAAATAGGAGAGTGCCACTTTGAGCGGCCTATGCCATTATTTTGACGGTTTTTGTTTCTAATATTTAGAATATTATATAGACGAACGTAGAAAAAGAATTTTTTTTAATAATTACTCTCTTGATATTAAATAGATTTAATTATTTAATTGCTAATATTTTCTTGTACCTAAAAAGGAGCAAACATTTAATAATATTAACTTACATTTTATAAAATTTATATAAAGTTTATAAAGCTTGTAATAGTATAACTGTCATAAACTGTCATAAAAAAATGTTTCCGTAGAAAATAATAGTATTGAAGTTTTTCTAATCAGAATGTTTTATTTTGATTGGCCTCTAAGGTGGAACTGAATAAAACTAATACTATTTAATAATTATTTAATAATAATATAATTTAATAAATTTTGTCGCGACAAGTATATTGTTCAATGTTCAAGTTTAAAAGATTGAAAAGTAATAGCACATCTGATTGGACGAGTGCGCATTAGTGTTTCATTAAAACCGCTGTGCACTAATTTAAGTATAAATGACATATCACATATAACTATCTTTTGTTTTGTGACTGCACATCCGCTTTAATGCGTATCAGTGTGTTCTATCAAATTCACTGTAAGAATGACTACATTCTGGATGGAATGACTATAGCGCGCGCGCGCGTGTGTGTGTGTGTGTATGTGTATAAGGAGAATGATTAAAAGTTTACATATGTATATAAAAGTTTTTAAAATTAGTTTTAATCTGTAGTCAACATAAACCATTTACTGATATATTTCAGATGCTATCGTATTCTTTGCGCAACGTACACTCGCAAATAATAACGTCTGGCTACACTAACTGCGTTAGTTCAGAGTGTCTTTTTTTCCAATACGAAAACATGTGAAAAGAGAAAGATACACTCAGAAAGCTCTCGAAATTAGTGTAGTTAGTATAGTCAGGCACTTCTGTTCGTATATATGCAGTAAACAGTAATTTTTTTCCCCCCAAAAAACAATTTTTTGAAAGAAACCAGGTTTTTTTCTGGTTTTTTTTTCAGCGATTTGAAAAAAACGTCTTTTTGAAAACTATAATATACCTATACATACAAACATATTCATATATTTAAAAAAAAATTAAATTATTATATAAATAAACATTAGATAATGATAATAACAATGTAATAATACCATGTAAAAAATTTTGTGTTAAATTCAACACATTTTACAGAAGTCCCAGTTTATCTACTCAAACTTTTGTGTTAATTTAACATAAAGCAAATGTGTTAAGAAATAATACAAATAATATGTAAAAAATTTTAACTTAAAAATATTTTTACTGGCATATGTTTAGTGTTAAATGTAACTAAAATAAAATGTTCTTTTAACATCTAAAAAAAGTAATTGTTTATAATTTTGATGAAATTAAAATGTTAAATTGACATAATTTATATATTAAATCCTTGGCAAGAATAGAAAACAGTGAAATTTTTATGATTGATAATATAAGAAATATGTCCATTTAACACATAACTGTTATAAAAAGAAAAGTAGCACAGTTTATTTGTTCATTTTAACATATAAAAGATGTCACCAAAAATTTATGTCTTTGCATATAAATTGTGTTATTTTGAAAATAGTCTAAATAACATAACAACGATATATTAAATTAACACACATCTGTGTTAGAAATTTGACACAAAACTTTTCACACATAAAAAATTTAACACAAATACAAAATGTTTTTACCGTGTAATAATGAAAAAAAAAAAAAAAAAAAAAAAAAAAAAATTGTGACCTCAGTATGTGTTTTGTTATAATATTATTTTTATTATTTTTCCATTATGACGTGATAATATAAAAGGTTCAGCAAGGATTATATAAAATTTAAAATATGAAAAAGCACGCGTTTCAAATTTTTCAGCATTTTTTTTGCATACTTGCATTTTTCTATATTTGAGTCCCCTACATATATTCCCACCTGAATCTTTTTGAACTTAGGCAAACATGGCCGCTGCAAATTTGTTGTTAGGGAGGCGTGGCACGTGTGATACCATCGTACCAGATGGAGTCACGCGAACAAGAAATGCACACTCTTTGGGAAGTTCTCCACCCCTGAAGAGAATCGTTCGAATGCGATGTAATTGTGCATAGATATATGAAAGTGTGCGTGTGAAAGTTGATATGTGTGTATGTATATAAGTATACAGTGTGCATTAATGTGTATATAAATACATATATGGATGTAGTTGTATAGCGGAGCGCATAATTATTTCTTAGCGGTGGCGTACAACCCCATTGCTGCAATTAAAATGCCGAAGAAAAGGCGTCGAGTACGATAATGAGAACGACCAAAAACGCGAAGTCCCATTAGATATTTCCGCACGGATGTCTGAAGTAAATATAAAACGGTATCGCTATGTAAGAAAAATGCGTAGAAGAAACAGTAAGATTATAATATTTCACTTTATGCTTTTCTTATTGTAAAATGGAATCAATTATTATAACCTAAAACGTTGTATTAGTTTAAAGATTTTATGTTTTTCTAAAAATACTTTACACAAGAGAAATTAATGTCATCATATAAACATTTTATATATAAAGTTATTTTATATAGATGCATATAATATTTTTTGTATAAATTTAAAATACAAATTTCTATATCACATTGAAATCAATTATAACTTATTAAATTGATCGATAAATAATATAAAAAATTGTATATATTTAAACAAATACTTATAATTATTAAAATAGAGTGTGCGATTAAAAACAAATAAAATGTAATAGAACATTTTCATATTAATAGAAATTGTGATTAAAGCGATAAGTTTATTAAGAAATAATATAAATATTTTGAATTGGTTTCTATTATAATTTATAAGCCTCTTTTACGTAGAGATTCTAATTAAACAATATAAACATTTTTAGCGCAAAAAGTAACAGATTTTGTTTCTTTATAAATTTATAGTGATATGTGCTACAGCAAAAAATATTTTGTGCAAAAATAATCACTGAAAGAACTTTATAAATTTAATTTTAACCTTAATAAAATATATAATTAATTTAATAATAACACGCACATACATACACACACACATGTATATTATATATATATATATATACATATATATATATATATATAAATTTATAAAATACCTCTATTAATTTCAATAATTTAACAATAAAAATGTGTAATTCAAACATTTTTTAAATTATAATATTTTGGTTACAATAATGGCATTTATTGTGAATGCAACAATGTATTGTCAGATTATCAACGTTTGATTCGCGATACGACGGATTGATGATCAGCCAGAAATTAGAGTGCCGCAAATGCGCATGAAGATGAAGAGATCGATTTAATAATTGCAGAACCGTGACTGTCGAGGAATCGAGCAAGAAACGACTTTGATCGGTCGCAGCCCGGGGCGCCCATAGGAACGCGTTGTCTCTGAATAGAGCTAATCGCGTGGACAGAAGGACTATGATTGTTGCCGTATCGCAGTCCGTACCCTTAATTGGATCGTATAATGAGCGAATGACGTGCCGATTCCCAGCCAATACCGGACGTGCTTAGACCAAGATCTGACACGAACGATAAATCAGGCCAATTGCAACACGAGAACAACCGTTCGCTTGGTCAGCTCATGCCGATGCAGAATTGAATCGCGTGTTCTGAAACAAAATAACGGAAGCCTCGAAGCCTGATTCTTGTTAAAGCCCCGATTTTTTATACCTTATTTTATCGGTGTAACGACACATGTTGATAATATTTTTAGAATAGAGAAATAATAGAAATTATATCTTTTATTATAGAATTATCAAAATATTAGACATTTTACAATTGAAGCTAAAAAGAATGAAAATTAATATTGACAAGAATTGATATAGATATAAATTTATTCTTTTATACAATATGTTAACATACATTTTGTTTCTACACGGAGAGAATTTTCTCTTAAAAATTACCCTGAAAATCGTGGTAATTGTGAGACAACGTAAACCTTGGAAAATTTTACCATACTTTTAATAAAATTTACAAAAATTTAGTAAAGTTTAGTAAAATTTTAAGAAAATTTGGCTAAGTTTTAGTAAATTTTACTATACTTCTAACAAAATTTACTAAAACTTAGCCAAATTTTTTAAAAATTTTACTAAACTTTACTAAATTTTTGTAAATTTTATTAAAAGTATGGTAAAATTTTCCAAGGTTTACGTTGTCTCACAATTACCACGATTTTCAGGGTAATTTTTAAGAGAAAATTCTCTCCGTGTAATGCAAAAAGAAACAAAAACTCTTTGCTTTTTTGTATTTTCTTTAGTTCAATTTAAAAGTAATTGGAGAAAATACCTATATTCTTTATTGGTAGTGTAGTTTTATGTAAAAACAATTTTTAAACGTATCAATAAATAATTTTTAATTTACTACTTCAAACTGAGATGAAGTGTCCTAGAAGAAATGCTCTTCAACCATTTTTATGTTTATCGAATATACATGTGCAAAACAAACAATGAGCATTAAATATGAAACATAAAGCGACATCAGTGAGTCAAGAATAAACGGTCGATTTTGGCTAAAGGAGTGTCCGTATCTTTCTTCTAAGAAAGCACGAGCATTGAATTGGCATAATCTCTCAAATGTCTCGTTTCCTACAATCGCGCGACGATCGTCGTTATGGAAGAAACGAGAGAGAAGCCTGGTACATAAAGGCCGCAGAGGCATCGTGGGAAAGCCAGTCTTAAAGTTTAATATTTAACGAGAGAGTGCTCTCTCTCCTCTTTTCAGCATCCATCTCTCTCTCTCTCTCTCTCTCTCTCTCTCTCTCTCTCTCTCTCTCTCTCTCTCTTTCGTGATCGATTCGTGAAAAAAGTATTACGTAATTCCTTTTGAAGCCGTATCCAGTGTACCATTAAGAGCGACCGCGATCTCTTCGAACTTTGATGAACTTCAGGATATTCGCCTTAGCTTCATAGCTCGTGTTACTGTCTCATTGTTAGAGATGCTTTTCTGAAGGAGTTTCGCGACTTTGTATACGATATATTGATACATAATTCCACAATAAATATACAAGCTTCTAATGTTTCAAATGGAATAATCAATACATTTTTTGTCAGTTAGAGACGAGAGACGAATAGAGAAAGGAATAGGTCGCTTAAGTGCAACAGAAAGACATATATTACTACGTTATTATTACTTATTTTTATTTTTATAGGTAAGCTAAACAAAGTACATTAATAATTTATTAATAATTAATAATTAAACAGTTAATAATATGTTTTACTTTAATTACAATATAATTAATGATAAAGATAAAACACATTGATTTTCTTTTTGCATAAAATCTTATTTTTTAATGTTTATAAAACTTTTAATATATTAAAAAAAAGTAATATTTGAAATACACACAATTACAATTACAAAAATTAAGAAATATTTTATAAGCAGGATTAATTTGTTATTTATACATGTAAAAAAAGTATAAACAATAATTATCCATGATAATAATTATGTCTAAATTTAATATGAAATGAAAAATGTATATTGCTATTATAAACATTTGATTAAAAGATAAATTAATAGTCCTTGTAATAAACTCACATGTAGTGTATAGCAAGTAATTCTGTAATAAAATATCTAATTATGCGAAACATAAATTATCATTTATTGCACATTTTACTGCACTAGTTTAAGGAAATTTCCATAACAAAGTCTTTGCAAAAAATAAAATATGCAAAATCATTTACGATAATATGATAATTCTGATGTGCATCAGAAACAATCGAGGGCGAGCAGTTGAACAATAATTAACGAATTTCGCTTTTTCCATCCATTTTACAAAAATCGCTTTCACACAGATGTTAATCCGCATATAACAAATGCTGACAAACTGATCGTTTATTGCAAGAGAAAATATTTAAATATCAAGCGTCAAAGTGATGCAAATTGCTATATTGTCTATGTAAAAATTCTTCACTTGATCAAAGTATGCACATTTCGCGTATAAAATAAGCGTAAATACATATAATATTTATTTTAATAAGAAGACATAAAGAGAGAGAGAGAGAGAGAGAGAGAGAGAGAGAGAGAGAGAGAGAGAAGAGAGAAAGAGAGTGTGTTATAAATAATATTAAAAAATAATACAGATATTATGAATAACTATATTATTTTAATATTATTGAGACACGCATATATTATGTAGAACCATTGAATTATAACTTACTAGAATGCGTATTGCTTTGATGCTAGTCGAGTCGGCCTATAAGACAAAGGCTACTGCTATAGGGTATCCCTTTTTCTGTTTACTAACGTGCTACAGTCTATTTCTTTTAAATTTTCACGGCAGTACAAAGAGACAGCACATTGCGCTATTGGATAATAACATTAAGAATAGAAACAGGGATACTCTATAGTGACTATCTCCCTCGGTTCAAGGTTATTGGGCAAAACGTAGGTAGTGCGCATTCCAGTTCTATATTTCAATATGTAGAACTGAACAAGAAGTTTCGATCGAATTTCAGTTCGTTCCTGAGCACGCAGAAGGCAGCACATTCAGAATTACCGACCAGATATCTGCTGCCATCTGCCATGCTCTTTTTGAAGCTAGATTTTTTTAAAAAAATTATTGAAAATTGTCCGATAACTTAATATAAACTTTTAAAATGTTTGTTTTATTCGTATTTATTTTAGATATAAGATTTTGCAAACTAACCATAAATTTTAGTATTTGAATGTCGATTTATCTACATTATTAAAACATTATTAAAAAGAATAACATTATTAAAAAAAGAGACAATAAATTTTGTTATTTAAAAATAACATTTTTTGTCCAATTTAAGAAATATACATTTGCTAATTAAAAAAAAAAGATATTATGAATTAATAATGTTTACATATATATATATATATATATATATATATATATATATATATACCATTTAGGTAATACTTAAAAATAGGTAACACGTTCTGGCTAACACTTCTGTCTAAAAGACTTCTTTAAGATACTTTTGGTATTTTGTGGACATGCGTATTATCTATGTTATATGAGGGTAATTTGTATATCTTTTCAATTAAAACAGCAAATAAATTATTAGAGCTATATAAAGAGCTGTACAATTATATATTTAAAATTAGAGCTATAAAATGTGTAAGACATATGTAAAAACATAACAGTTGAAAAAATATATGTACACAGAAAAAAAGTAATATAGCCAATAACATATGTAATTGCGGGCTGCCAACTACATAAAATACTCAATACAATAATATTTGTTATTAATGCAAGTACAATGTTGATACTGCAATAGCATATATTATTGTATTGAGTATATCTGTAGTTGGCAGCTCGCAACTACATATCTTATTAAATATATTACATTTTTTTCAGTGTAGATATTATATATTTAGAAACAATGTGTTAAGCAAAAAGTGCTTTATAATTTAATTATCCAAATTTACTTGCAAAAGTTTCATAAGTTAATAAGTGATTAATAAACGTTGCAAACTGTGTTTTTGAATAGTTCGTTAAGTTGCAGTCTTTTGCAATAGGGTTTATAGTTCACTTTTTGAAAATTAGACTAAAGATATGAAGTTGCGTCAGTACGTGTGGACATCATGAAAATTTCGAGTGGTCGTGGATACTCGAGATCTCATGGGGTGAAGATTAAGAGAAAGACTACCAGTTAAAGGCGATGACTGGCTGACTTTTTTGAGAGGCAAGAATTATCTTGTTCTTTGGACGATCTCTGGGTGGTCCAATTCTCTCGCGTCGGAAAGTTACGAAGTGTGGCCAGCATTAATGAATCGTTTTAGTAACAAAAGAAAAGAACAAAAAGAAAGATCACATCTTAATTATTAATCATAAGATAAAATATAATTATAATTAATTTTTCTTATATGATTTATATATGATGAAATTCACAGAATAATTAAATGCAGAAATTATAAAAATATTATTGAAAATTATTATAAACTTCAAAATAACACATTACTTGCAAATAATATATAATTAGAATGTATAACATACAAGTTATAGAAACCATAATTTTTTAATATTACCAGATTTTGAAAGTAAATTTTAAGAGAAAATTCTCTCCGTGTATAAAAAAAATTTAATTATATAAATTCTTACTTAAAATAATGTAAAGTTGATTAATTTTTCACAATGTGTAGTTAATGTTTTTATTTCATTATTATTTAAGTAACTTCAGAAAGCAACATCAATTTTCGGATGTGAGACAATCTTAAGATGCCATTATGATATACCAAAATATTATCAAAATTTTTGATATTATTTATTCCTAAAGTATCTTACTTCTATTTAGGACGTAATAATTTGAATAACGCACAATCGGGTATCCAATAGCGGTGAAAACAGGACGAGTAAGTTTTAATGATCGGACATCCTTCGCAACAGTTATTCAACTCAAGGATGGGCTAAGCAGAAAGAGATCCGGCTCGTCCGAAGGAAGGAATCCGTGGAAGGAGAGGCGACAGGCGTCCTTCCTTCAGTAGAGGATACTTAGGATTAATCAGGAATGCTGTAATTGAATTTAACGTCCGAATTGAATATTTTCGCTTACAAAGAGTCCAGAGAGAGGGAGGGAGAGAGAGAGAGAGAGAGAGAGAGAGAGAGAGAGAGAGAGAGAGAGAGAGAGAGAGAGAGAGAGAGAGAGAGAGGGCGGGGGGTAAGAGTATGGTGATGTTGATGAAGGTATGGGGAATCTGCGTAATTGGAAAAGCTTGGGATTAACAATTTTGCAAGACTCGGCGAAAATGTTCTCGAAAAGAGGATTGGCAAGGCAAAGAGATCCTTCATGGCTTTGTATTTGTATAAGTATATATACAAGTGTAAAAGTAATAGTATCGGCTTGGCATTGAGTTTCTTCAACAAAATCTGATTTGAGAAATTAATTTATGAGATTCTACATTGGGTAAGTTGGTTAAAATGACAATCGTGCAGAAATTTTATGAAAATGAATATTTACGTTTACCAATTATCTTTGCCGTGAGAATTTGAAAATGTGAAAATATTGTTATTATATATAATTGGATGTTTATACTAAAATATAAATAGATTTTTTAAACAAACTTGATCGCTATATATTTGATATATTTACAACTTTTAATAAAAAATTATAAAACATTTTCTAATTTGTAGCATTTCTATTTTTTGAACATTTTAAACGTGGGTTTATAATTTATTATTAGTTTGAAATAATCTTAGACTTATTATAACTCATAAAATAATAGTTTATAGTATTTTATATAATTTAGGAATATGTAAGTTAAGTATAAGAATGTGTGGACCGTGAGAAATATTTAAAAGCTGTTTATTTTAAGTATGCATTTTCGCAAAATAAATATGAAGACTTTCATATAATTTTCATGCTTATGTATATGGAAATTTTTTTATTAAACAAAAAATGTTATATAACATAAAATGTAATGCAGTTCATAGAAGATAAATTTATCCCTTATACTTAGACTTGTGTTAACAAATTATGCGTTCTAAATTTGGCTTATTGTGCTTGATGAGTGCACAGAATCGTATGTGTACGATATAGAGCAGCAAATATTTTGTTAATAAAGAGGCTTACATTCTTTTCTAATAAAATTAAAATTTTTTATTGGGATTATTTGTCTAATTTACTTGAATTCTAATTGTAATAATCGAGGATTCTTGTAGAATTATATTAAAGTGAATATGGATAATTTTGTTGTTAATTTTTCTGAGAGAGAGAGAGAGAGAGAGAGAGAGAGAGAGAGAGAGAGAGAGAGAGAATTATTGATGCAGGTTAAATAAAAAATTTTCAAGGAATTATTTTTATTAAAAATTGTAATAATGAATCAAATTTTAAAAGCACATACTTATAATTTGTAACAACAATAATTAGTCTAATGAAAATAAATAATAAATATGTAAGATATTAAATAATGGTTTGCAGTTTATATATATATCTATATTATTAATTACTGTATGCTTATTGTCATTATTTTATATTGTTGATATGTTGGTATGTATGAGTTTTGTTTATTGTATATGTTAATATGCATAGCAAAGTAATAAATAAATTAATATATTAATAATTTTTTGTAATAATTGGAGTTTGAATTGTATCTAAAAGATATGCGCACGCATATTAAAGTAAATTAAAATAAATCCTTGAAAAAATTATAGCTTGAATACAAGTCTGATATTTCATAATGCTAACTATTGTAGTTAAAAAATACCTTCATAGATAATGCCTTTTATAATTTATAAATAACAGTAGTAGTCTTAAGCTAACTGGATTCTTCTTTATTTCGTCAAGCATGTAACTCCGTCTTTCGTGCAGTACTTCCGTTCACGGTCTGTTAATTTATCTAATTACAAAGCAGAATAATTTACTCTATATGAGAGGAAATTTGAGGCAAATGTTATGTCGGGAAAATACAATTGTAATATTTTTGAAGTAATCAAATTTTGGAAAATGCATAACTACCGTTGATATTAAAAAATGGTTAATTACATTGTTAATTTTATTGTCAATTTATATTTAGATATAAAGCTACCAATATATTACATATATATAATTTTTAAGAAAAATTTTGTTAGCAAAACATTAACTACATACATTTTTTCCTATAATAATATAATTATGTAACTTATTATTTATATGTGTGGGAAATATATTGTGTGCGTGTGTGTATGTGTGTGTGTGTGTGTTGTATATGTCTTATATGTACGTACATATACATATGTACATAATTAGCAGATATAATATAATATGTTTAAATAATACAATAGGACTTTAACGTGGCATTTCTATCAATACGAATAAATTCAGAAATTGCGTATTTTCGCATGTTTGTATCATTATAATGCGAACTTGTCGAAATT
The DNA here is from genome assembly GCF_013373865.1 of Monomorium pharaonis. NCBI lineage: Eukaryota > Metazoa > Arthropoda > Insecta > Hymenoptera > Formicidae > Monomorium > Monomorium pharaonis. The sequence continues at coordinate 24,163,629 of NC_050473.1, read as the reverse complement.
ATACGAATTTCAATCCGTGGCAATCATAGGTACGAGCATTAGTTTAAATGTATTTGTAAACAGTGGTACATGAACGGAAGGTTTCTTTTTTACGAGTTTAGTGCTTTTGCGCTTACAACGTAAAATATACAATAATGTCTTGATGTTAGTAGCGAATAAGGAAGAGTAGCAAAAGAGAGTCTAACTTCTGTATTCCTTTTTATGGACTAAGAGAATGAACGGAGAAGTAGATTTTTTTTAGCGAAACAAAGCTGTGTGCTCGAGACATCTCTTTGGAATTCTAAAGAGGCTTGCAGAATTCCTTATTTACAAGGCTTTGTGCTATTATATTAAAAGGATTGTTTATCATTAAATTTTGATTAATGTTTTACGATAAGATATAAGATAAGTAATAAAAACATTATATTTATGAAGAAATATATGTGAAAAAAATTCGGGCAACTTTGAAAAAATAAAAAATAAAACAAAATAAAAAATAAACAAAAATGTGTAGTACACTACGTATAAAAGTATAAAAACCGATTGTCCCAACTTTTTAGTAAATTTACCGGCCAGGTAAACATGTATTTATCTTTTTTTCTAAATAAATAAAGACAGATAGTAGGTATTTGTCGGGTAAAGCTTCCCAATAAGTTGAAACAATCGGCTCTAAGAGTAAAGAATAGACATGAAGAAATTACAAATAAGAAAGATGCAACAGAAAAAATAATAGGAAAGAATTAGAAAAAAAGGAAAAAAAGTTAAAAAAAAGTCTCAATTTTGATTAAAAATCACGAGTGGTGTCAAAGACTTTTGAAAAAATACTTTCCAATGTTGTCGGGAACGTCGTCGAAAATCAGAAATTTTTACCCTTCCCGTTTACTACCACCTCTTGTCAGTAATCTCTACTCCAAGCTCTCCACCACCCACCTACCGTTGAATTGGCAGTGTTGGAAGTCACAATAGGTTTGCGAGAAAAATCGACCTTAAGCAAAACGGTTTTAAGGGCGTGTATCCACGCTCACTCACCATCAGAGTGAGTTATAAATCGATTTGTGTCCTGGCCAATGAGGGTTGGAAGTGGTGTATTCTGATTGGCCGATACCTAGACCACTCCCACAGTGTTAATAAAGGCTCCGAACGAAAGCCGGTTTCACAACGCTACAATAGTTGCTTTGCAAAATGTAGTGTAGATTAACGATGCTAAATATTTAGATGCAGTCTTTTTATCTACTATATATAATAAAAAAGACATATAATTTTAATATCAAAATATTTCAATTTTGATATTAATATAAATAAAATATGTATATAAAAGTATCTTTTGTGGTTATTATTTTAATACATAATATAAATATTAAATAAATAGGAATATTTACTACAATTTAAAATTTAAATAAATTTAAAAATTTTTTATGTACATTTAAAATATTATTAACATTTTTCGTATAGTACATTTCAACATTAGCTTAGCGATATTTCATTATAATTTTATATGTTTTTTCATTTACTATTAACAAAAATTAAGTAATGCTTTACACTGGTTTCTAATTATTACTTTTTTTATATTCAAGATATTAAATGACAGTATGTGATTAACATTATATTATGTAAATATAATAAACACGCGCGCGCGCGCGCGCGCACACACACACACACACACACACACACACACACACACACACACACACACACACACACACACGCACGCACGCACGCACGCACGCACCCACGCACGCACGCACGCACGCACGCACGCACGCACGCACGCACGCACGCACGCACGCACGCACGCACGCACGCACGCACGCACGCACGCACACACACACACACACACACACACACACACACACACACACACGCACGCACGCACGCACGCACGCACCCACGCACGCACAAAAGAACAAAACGTAGCAAAAAGTTGCATTAATATATAACCATATATGTATTGTAAAATCAAATAGATATTAGATATAAAAATTAAAGTTATAAAATGTAAATTAATTTAAAACAATTAAAAAACTATTTGCTATTAAAATAAAAATAAAAAATATAGTTAAATTTAAAAAAGTTAAAAAACAAGTTTAGCTAACTAGTTAGTTATATATATATATATATATATATATATATATATATATATATATATATAAAGTATGTGTGTCTTTAAAATAAAATACATATATTACAATCATTTGATATTCGTAATTGTAGTATTACTGATGAATTATTTAACAATAGAAACAAGAGAGCGCACATTTATAATTACCTGGAAATACCGATAGCTTATGATATAATGGCAGTACAATGAATTCAATATGATCCACATCATTTTCAGCTCGTGTTATCAATTAATTAAATAAACAATTTCGTTACATCATGAAATCATAATCTAATAAATCTAACCATTATTAGATTTACATTGGTAACAAATTAATAAATTGTTTATCTATTTGATGTGATGCGCTATAAGATTTTTAGTTGACAGATTTTTTTTTACAGTAGATTAAAAATGTGTGTAAAAATATATAAGATAAATAATTATATTTTTCATTGTTATTTAATTTCAAATTAATTACTAATACAGAGGAAAGGTATCGATACTTTTTATTGATCTTATAAACTCTAGTTTAATCAAATTTGCTTTAATTTATACCATTAACAAATTAATAAAACAATATTTAATATAGGCTTGCTGTCATAAAAATATATATATAAAAATAATAATACAATAGGTAAGATAGAAGAAAAATCATAGATCAGAGAGGAGGTCACAGGCTCTTATATTTGACCATCTCATGATCCAGATTCACCTTTATTCACAGCTGCCTAGCATCGCTGTACAAGTATCCATGATTGAGCATGAAAAGTCCCTCTTTTCTCCATGGTGAACCGCTCCACCGTAGGCGTAGCCACGTTGAGGCGTCGACATTGCTAAACCCCACCTTCTCGTTGGTAACTAGGGCTATGTCTACTCGGCTGGCCGTCTCAAAAAGCCGACCAATCCGCGATACGAGACGGCCACTGCCAACGCATAAAGTAGCGGAGGCGCCTTTGTCGCCTGGGTCTACGAGGGGTCGCAGAACGGAGGGCAAAAGAGGGAGAGATTCGGGGAGTGAGTCGATGGGCATAGAAGAAGAGAGAGAGAGGGGACAGGCGTGAGTTGACGAGTTGTGCGCGCGGATGGGGCAAACACCACCCTCCGTGCGTAAAGGGTATGTGTGTATGGGTGCATGTAGTATTCGTACAGCCGCCTCCGGGGGTTTCCCTTCTTCATACCCGTTGCGTACCCGTCGAGCAACCCCGCGTTATTCGATGGCTCCAGTTGTCCAACGCCGCGACGACGACACGGTTGCGCCACGACGGCAGATACACGAGCTGCTCTCATTGGGACCATTTCTCGAGGTCCTACGTACGCTGTCTTTATCATCACGCTTCTTCACTTACCAAGTCGCGGGTGTTAACTGAACGAGCATTTCCTTGCACGCGTTTCGTCAACCAAGCAAAATTTGGAATTTGAACAAACGTATCGTGACAAAATGCGATACTTGAGAATTGTTTTGTGACTTGAAAACATCAAATTGACTTAAGCATTTGATTAATAAATTGCCGACGGTAGTCTATATCTTCGGATGTAGACGCAGTATAAGTGCCAAGAATAAAAGAACTGTATGCACAGTAAGACATATGTTGGGTGACTTATTCTGTCAAAGAAGCCGATAAACTCTGCCGAAACTCTTGAAACAACATCGATCCGAACACTTTTCGATTTTATTTTTGATTTGATTTTTCCACTGATTTTCCCAAAATTAGTGGCTGTTTTAATACGTCAATATCGGCCTGAGAAACAAGTTTTTACCAGTTTTTCTTGAAATAATCTTCTCTTGAAGAAAACGACGATAGAGAATGGACCAACTTATTCAAACCCGCATGTGCGTTTTACGAGTGAAATTACGCTCAAAATTTCCAGCGTGTGTTGTTTAGTGTTCATGCCAAAGGAAAGAGACACAGTTTCGACGTTACATTAAAAAAAATTTGCATATACGCGTAACAAAACAGTGTTGCAACAAGTAACAAACAGAGCAATCTGTACCTGATTACAACGAAAACATTCGTTTCATCGAAGTAAACACAATAGAAAAATAAGTAAAAGTTATAGACTGTTATTTGAGCAAAAGTAAATAGAATTTGGCGTTTTGTTTGACCAAAGGGAATCATCAATCTTGCCGACGGCTTATCAAATGCTGAATGAGAAAGATCGTTTGTTAGCAAAATCCTTCCTTTTTTACAATGAAGATAAATTGAATTATACTTTGTCTTTACTGAGCAAGCTAATATATGCTGTAAATATTTATTATAGAGAGAGATACGGAGAGAGAATGTTATTTCTCATAGACATATACATGTCAAAAACATTTAAAGCTTGCTAGAAGTTTGATCTTCGTTTATGCCAATCACATACAATGTGACTGTATGTATTTAATTTTAAACGGCCTTATAGCAAAGATATAAAATTTCGAAAAAGCATACACGATATAGAAGGAATAATCGGAAGCAAAGAGTGATGTCAAGGCCCATCAGAATTGAAAATGCTACTTTGTTAATGTCGGCAATTTTGCAAAAAGTTGTACTAAGAATGATAATAATACTAGTCTACTAGTAAGACGAATCAGAAATTTTGCAGTGTCTCTACTGATTTCTATATGTTTCAATTTGAGAAAGTCAGTTAGATAGCCAAGATATGTACAACGATTCTTTTCGATCGAGTTCCTAAACGTCGAAGGAACAATCTTTCGAGGAAACTGAACAACGATCAATTTAGAAGACCTAACCGTGCGTTTCGTGGTGAAACACGTAAATAGATTTGTATCCCTCGAATGCACTCTGACATTGGCTGGCGGATACGACTATACGTAGCTCAATATTTGCCCGCACCATTTTTGTCATTATTAAATTTGTCGATCAAAGATCAATGATCGCTTCGTTTTTGTGAATACGTGATCAAATATGTCACTTTGAACTAGCGATCGCAGTTAGAAAGGACACGAAGATGCCGCAGCAGCAGCAACGATCAGCTTTCGCGATTCAGGAGCTGCTGGGACTAGATGGTACCGGAAATAGGAGTGGTACCGATCGCGGCTCCCCGCAAGGCTCGCCACCCGCCGGAGTTTCGGCCGTTTCTTATGCCCCGGCTGCGCCTCATCACTCGAAATTATGGGAATATATGCCCAGCCTAAATCATTTAGGCAATTTGGGAAATCTGGGAAATTTGGGGAATCTGGGCAATCTTACGGCCTCGAGGATGGCTTATCTGAATGCGCAGGCGGCCGTAGCAGCCGCCTTTCTACCACCACCTCATCCCCACCCAGCTCACCATGTACCGCACCATCAGGTACATCAATCGGGTCAACTTCCGGCTTCGCCGCCCGGCGTCAACCTGCATCCTGCGGCACACGCGCAGCATGTACTTCCAGGTACGGCTGTTACCACGAATCATCATCAACATAGTCCGACTCAACACACTCCGCCTCATGGTAAGTCAATAATTTTTAATTTTACTCTTTCTTATGTGCAACAACCACACATTCAATTCTCATTTATATATTTGTGAGTTTTATTTTAAAAATAATTGTGACTTTACATTTAAAAACGAGTACTAAGTATTTGTAACTTTTTTCTTCTATTATTGCACATAATTTATTATTATGTATACAACTATATTATATACATTGAATATAATAAATGTTAATTAAGGAATTAAATTTATATCAGCGAAAAATGTAGAAAAAGAGAAGAATTTATTTTTCTTGTGTTTTCGAAAAGTCTTTATTTCTTTGACTTACGAATTTAAAAATTTCTAATTATTTTATAAAAAATTTATAATTTTTATTCTTAAGTTTTCCTAATCCTTGCACGATATATTCATTAATATGTGTATCGCCAATTAAATGTTAATTGTGAACGAGACTAAACTTATGACCCTCTATTTTCACCGAATACCGAAGTAAATTAATAGGTGTATCGCGTCGTTCTAGCGTGAAACGAGCACTTAACTGCCACTTATAGCTATCACTTAACAGAGAGCCACTCAAGATCAAGTTACCGAAAATTGACACATTGCCTTTGTCGCGCATTATCGTCGACATTGTATGTGCCAAGAATCTGGGGGAATTTTTGGGAAAACAGTATTCAGTCGAGCAGCTGCATAGTTGTCTTATATTTTCACATAAGCATTGAGTGCATACGAGTGTCTATCATTCGATCAAAGTAGAAAGTTTTATTTACCGGATATATTGACTTGTCACTAGATTAAGCATAAATACATTTTGCAGCTTAATTAAATTATATTATTTGTTATTATCAATTTGAAATTAATTCCTCTGCAATATATAAACAAATTATTAGCATGCGCAAAAAAGCTTTTTTTTTTTTCAATATTTATATAATATTATATATGTATATATTCTTAGCTGCATTCAGTTAAAGTAACTTTGAGACAGATATTTAACAGCATCACTCAATGCAATATTTATAGAGAGAAAGGATAAAAAGAAATAGACTGTGGGAATTGATTATTTTTATCAGAACAATCCCAAACGTTATGAATAATTAGTAGTATAATGAGTTGAGTGTTAGGCAGGCTTATAATGTCTCACCAAAACACAAAGAGCGTCGACAAAACTGGCTGTTCGTTTCCGAACTGTTCTCAACCTGTATCGACGATACATCGATACTTTGATTATAACACTAAAATTATTAAAACATATAAAAAAATGTTAGATAATATTTTACATTTTTATTAATATTGATTAAAAAGATTATAAAGATAAAAAAACATTCAACTATAGATTTATCAAATTATAGATTTGTATGTATTATTAAAACATTTGTATGAAATATATCATTTTGTTTTTAACAACGTAATAAAGATAATATAAAAACTCATATTTTAAATGACCAAAAAGATATAAAGTAAAAATATAGAAATATAGAAATAGTGTGTACTCATATAAATACAGATGCGTGCATACGCACGCACGCACGCACGCACGCACGCACGCACGCACGCACGCACGCACGCACGCACGCACGCACGCACGCACGCACGCACGCACGCACGCACGCACGCACGCACGCACGCACGCACGCACGCACACACACACACACACACACACACACACACACACACACACACACACACATGCGCGTGCATATACGTATTCATTGATAAAAATTGTCATGTTATGCAATGTATTTATGTTATTATACAGCAGAGATATGTATATAATATACTTTTTTTTTACTAATGAACTTACTAAATTGCTTTAACATAGCATCATTATATTTTTAAGCATCGGAGTTTTTGAGGTGCAGAACGAATTTTGAGAACGATTTTCGGGTGTCGGATTCCAGATAGAGCACAAAGGTTCTGCCGTTCCATTCAAATGTCACTCTGGCACCTCGTCTCACAGCACTTATTCGAGGTGTGCTTGATTCGTTTGTTTTTGTCTTAAAACTTATGTAGACTTAAAGACGAATGTATAAGATTAGATTTAATATTCTACCGTTATATTAACAATTTAATCTGTTTATAATAGCAATTACAAAGATTTTGGATCAAAATGCAATTTCACGTTTATAAGATAAAATATTTATTATTTTATATTGTGTGCTTTTATTATATTATTTAAACTTCCTATTAAATAACTTTGTTTTGCTCTATATAAAATGGATGAAAGATTACATAAATAGACGAACATTATACACAGGCTTTGAAAAAACTTACAACTCCTATTAAAAAGGTCAAACATTTACATGTAATAAAAAGGTAATTTGCTTAATTTTACCAATTATACTGTTAACTTTATTGTAGTTTAATTATTTTCTTATTCTTTTGTGTAATTTAGAAAAAAAGAACAAACAATGAATTAAAAATAACGTTAATATCTAAAGTTAATTAAGAATATACAAATTCTGTATATTCTTATAGAATTCTGTATATTCTTATAGAATTTTATATAATTTTTATGAATAAAAATTATAATATAATAAAAAAAGTTCTTTTATTTTCGTTATGAAATTTATACTAATTTTATTATTATTTATTTAATTATTACTTAATTTCCGTTTTGTAATTAATAAAAATATTTTAAGACTAATAAAATAATCATTTAATATTGATAGGCAAATATTAGAGTAAATTAATAGAGAGGAAGAAAACATAGGAGAATTCTCACTTCGAAAAGCGAGCATTACAAATGACAAAACCGACAAATATGAGAAAAGAAGAAAGCATACCTACGTGTAATGGAAAGAGGGGAAAAATGCGAGAAAGAGAAATGTGTCAACAGGCTTCTCAGGTGTTGATAGACAATTTAGTTGATTGCCGACTTCAAACGATCTGAAAAAGTAGCTTTCAGAATTCAGACGCAACGCAACGCTTAGAAAGCTAAAGGCGCGAATCAAGCAAAATGCGAAATTCTTTTTTTCCATGTTATCCTTCTTTTTTCTATATTACCTACGATAATGCAATTATCCATCATATTTATGTAAAACATTGTATTTATTTATAATTTATTTGTCGTGATTATTAGAAATCGAACAATCGGCTTGTTGTAATATTTTAATGCCTAAACGCTCGTAACAATTAATAAATAATGATACAAAGTAATTATTTATATATATACATAATTTAAAAAAGTATTATTTTTGTCAAACTAAATATTTCAAATTCTTGATATTGCTAAATTTGAATGTAACGAAATTCCAAAATATTGTAAACTTTAAAATCGTTAAAACCCTCGTTGAGCTTCGAATTCGTGTTTTCGTTTTTTTTATTTCACGCTTAGTCATTGACATTTTGTGCATTGTTATATTTGTCGTCGATTCTTGCATAGTCACACTTTTGACGAAATAATTTTTTTTAAATTGTGACAGCGAAGAAGAAAAAAGAAACAAAGTGGGAAAGAAAAAATGCAAAAATATATTCAAATAAAAAGTCTCTGACAAATTAACAGATTACAAATTTGTTAGTGGGTTTTGTTCCGGAGAAAAATGTCGCGTGTTTTACATATAAAAGATTTGTGACATCTACGCTTACAACTACATATATTTGTAAAAACACTGCAAGTATGCAGTATTTTTGCGTAACTACATGTAAAGCGTTGTTCACGATGTAAATGTTTGCGATGTAAATTTATTTATTTACAATAATATTAATACAAATGGATCACATTCTTGTATAAAAGTAAGACTCGACGGTGAGAATCATTATCAGTTTTCAAAAATAAAAAATTTGCGACTTTTTTGTTTTCTATACAAGATAAAATAATATAAATTTGTAACATAAGTAATATAAAATAATATTTTTTATACGATATAATCTTTTAATTCTACAAGACAAATTATTTCGTAAAATTTATATAATTTCTATTAAAATTTATTTTAGTAAGATTTATTTTTCTTATTTTTTACATATTTTTTAAACACTTTATGTAAAATAAAATATAAGAAATATGTATATTTAAACCTTGATAAAGTAACAATTACATTTTACATGAAATAATTTTAACAAGAACAAAAATTTATTTAATTAATGTGTGATGACTAGAAGAGATTGAAGTTGTAAACTGACGGTTAGAAAAGAAAATAAATGGCATTCACGTTGTAACAGGTATCTTTTATTTTTATATAATTCAAATATATTCTGAGAGCCTTTTCCTCATTGATTTATTTTGCAGGAAAATGTAACGTAATCGTGGCGCCTAACCCAGTTTATGCAATTGTGAATGCAAATTAAACGAAATTAAACAGTTAATTAAAGTGCTGGCGCCCCCAGAGAAGTTAATTGAGATTCTTGGGAGATTTGTCGCGCGGAATGTCTTAATTTAGTCCCTTAAGCGCCCTAACTCGCCTTAACAACTTAGAATAATTGGATAACACTGCCAAGGTGCTCTCACCGCTAGAAAGAGGAAAATTTAGTCTTTCAGCACGAACGTCTTCTTTTTTAAATGCGTCGCAATTCACGTTCGCTCAAAGTAATTCTGTCGCCTTTTTCGTAGAGAAATACTTTTGCTAGTTGCCAGTTTAGATACAATCAAAAACAAAACAAATTTTTACGTAAGTTACAATTAAATTTATTTATTGTAATTGATTCTCTCCTTTCTCGTTAAAAATAATAATTTTTTAACTAATCTTTGGATCAAAAACGTTTGAAAAAATTCTCATTTTTTAATATAACGAAAATGTCGTTTCCGTTTTTTTAATTACTAAGCATTCCAGTGCTAAGCATCTAAATATTAATTGACAAAAGAAATTTTTTACTATTATAATCCAATAAACAACATTAGATTGTAACAGTATACTTATATTTTTTAAAACTCTTTAATTATTTTTTTGCAAATTTAATTATATTCGAGATATTATCTCTTTTATTTTATTTTGTAAATGTTTAATTTTTTATTTTGCGTGACACGAATGTATGTTGTATTTGTGATATATGTAGAATTAAAATAATAAATTTTTTTAGAGTATATATATATATATATATACATATATATACATATATATACATATACATATATATATATATATAAACCCATTTGTTAAAATTATATTTTAACAACAATGTTTTGTAGTTTGATGTTTTATTTTTCCAATTCTCATGTAACGAAAGTAAAAACTTTGCATACATTTTATACATTTTAATGATTACATTTTAATTTGCAGCGTATACTTTTCCATATAATATATATTTTAATTATTTTATTTTTTGAAAGATAGTAATTAAAATAAAATAATTAAAAGATTCTGTGTGTGCGTGCTTGCATGCGCGTGCTTGTGCGTGTATAAAATATACATATTAAAATCAATACTGTATAGAGCCATATAAAGTAGTAATAGAAAATCTAAAAATAATGTATATTATTTTTATTATTAATATTTATCAAAATATTTTTAATAAGGCTTAATAATTGTACGTAATTTTCATGTTTCTATAAAATATCTTCTAAACACTTGTATATAATTAATCATTTTGAGGTTTACTTTTCTACTGAGCCATATTTTATTTATAGATTTTTTGATTAATTTTAAGTTGAATTACTTAACAAAAACTTATAAAATAAAATAAAATAATATTCTTTGACATTGTTGTTGACAAAATTTTAAGATAGTCAGTATTAATATGCATTGTACAAGTAATAAATTAAAATTGAAATTATTATATAAAAGTTATTATATAATATAAAAAGTTTTTATAGGTGAGAGATAGCTCGCTGGGTTATTCGTTAAGAAACATCCTTTATATCTTTGCTTGGTATAACGTTCTAATTCATATTTTCTCTGATTGATTGCCACAAGTTTTCCCGAATCAGGCAGAGAGAAATAATTTTCTCTCATTATACTCTTGTCGCGATGTCAATCATTTGACCCTCGTCGCTGCAGTACCTAATCGTATAATCCGCTCCAACAAATCAATTCAGTTCTCCCACAAAAGCCGACCACTTCACGCTCTATAGTTTCTGCCTGCCAACTATGTTGATTACGGAGATACGAAATTTTGCACGAATTTTGCTCGAATCATTTGGCATAATATATTTTGATGCAAGACAACATCAAAGTTTCAAATTTCATGATAATTTTACATATATAATTTTGTCAAATATTAATTTCAGGATTATTTATAATCTTAATGCAATATAATTTATACTTGAGACAGTGTAATATTATATTATATATATATTAATAATAGAGAAAAAAGAAAAAGATATAGAAAAATAATATTGAAAGTAAAACGGTGTAATACAGTGAAAAATGAATACTGTACTATATACTATAATATTTTATATTTTTTATTATACATTTGTTTCTCTCTCTCTCTCTCTCTCTTTCTCTCTCTCTATCTTCTATCTATTTGTCTATCTATCTATCTCTAGGCGTTAGGAAGCAAATTTATATCTAAAAATATTATACTTTTCCTAAACTTTTTATTTTAACTATATAAATATTTCTAATAAGTAAAAGATAAAATTTTTGCTTTTTAGAGTGGATTTTTGATAAGTTAAATATAATTTTAATACAATACATTCTAATACAATACATTCCAGACATCTAAAATCGGGACATAGAATATTTAAAAGATATAACTTTTAGACATATAAAATATGTCTTTAAAATATGACTAAAAGATATCTTAAAGACGTTTTTAAGATATTTTATGTTTTAATTTTAGATATTGTATTGTTTAGAATTATGTATTATAAATATTATTTTGTGTGAGCCTGTGCGTACATGCGTATGTACGCGTATGCATGTGAGCGTGCGGTTTCATAATTTTTATACGTTAGAAATCTATTTTTATTTTACAGAATAATTTTTAAATCAACGTGTTACGTAATTTAATATTGTAACACATTGATTTGTAGAACACACACACACACACACACACACACACACACACACACACACACACACACACACACGCATGCATGCATCTTACATAAATATTTAATAAATTGTGGACAAAAAACTTACACTCAATTTTGAATTAATGGCATTATAAACGATATTGATCCACTATTTCTAGAAAGATATACGCACTAATAGAATACGTACTATAGTTTGTCGTTTCAAACTTGTCGGCATTGTTTTAAGGCGGCGCGTATATACGGCTGGTTATCAATCGGTCTTTTTGCGCGGGGCACTCACCTCGTAAATTCTCACCCTTTGACACGTGCCCGATACGAACCCCTAGAATCCGGCGGGGGTGGGGGGAGGGGGGTCGGAGACAACTATGGCGGTGCGAGTCGGCGCGACAGTGGCAACCCCGTTGGCGCAGAAGCTTCACCCCTCGGGACCTGTGGGACGTTAATGAAATAACACGGGAATTAGTCTCGGACATTACCGACAAACTATGTCCATTACCGCACCCTGCGAAAGTATAGCACCCCTGAAAACTGAACTTTGAGGGTTGTCGTACCAGGACAAATTGAGAAAAAGCTTAAAAATTCAAAGTAAACTATATTTTTTTTCACGTCGATGTAGGTTGTAATTTCATTTAATATTCATTATTATTAAGTTGAGCATATGTGTACATATATACATATATATATATATATATATATATATATATATATATATATATATCGTATTGGTAAATTTGAACATTTTTATTTCCAAAAAAAATAATGTGCGTATTGTTGTGAATATAGAGTATGTGCGAGTTGTTGCTGAGCTTCTAAACAAAAGCGCGTAAGTCGTTCAAATTGGTACAGATTTCCAGCTCAACACCTCGATTGACTTTCCTAAAGAGTACTTCGCAACCTTACATGAAATCACGCCTCAACTACACGCTTGTTTTGTGTATTCCTCTCATCATGTATTGCTATAACATGTACGTTTCCTCTGCGTTCTTTTTTCTTCATCTTCTCACCTTCCTGCAGTTTTATCGTATAATTGTCTTTTTCTCTCCCGTTAAAAAATTTTTTCCTTGTTGATTCCTACTTTGGTCACCCATATACTCACCCTTTCTCTTATCCGTTCATCTCTTTGTTACAAATGTACATTTCATTCCTTTTCCATACCTCTTCTTATTCTATCTCTTTCTAATGTATTAATCCTTTGGTCGTAATATTCTTGCACTTATCCACTCTCTAGCTGTATTGCTTCCTCTCTTCCCTTTTTTCTAATATTCTTATCATATGAATTTTTTTGTCTTTTACTAATTAAACTTACGTGTACATTTTTTCTTATTTATTTTTTTACTATTTATATAGATATTATTTTAATTTAATTATATTAATTTCTTATTACTTTTTTATTCTTTTTTGTATTTTTTGCATTTGATTTGCATTTTTATCTTTTACACACACATACGCACACGCGCACGCATGCACGCGCGCGTGCGTGTATGTATACGAGATATTTGGGAATTAATGAATAAACTTTTAAGGATTGTTGGGAGCAAATACCATTTTTTTGTAAATAGACTCGGAGTCGGAAATGCGTCATTACATCACTGTGACTATGATATTAGAAATGTCAGCGGCACAAGGTTCTGAGTGAGGCAACGCATGTAACAATTACAATTACAATCAGAGCCAAGAATTATTTTACGTTGATGCAGTAGAATGCAAATTACCAACGTTGTTTCTTTCTCAAACTGGTAGTGATCATGGACCTACATATGTATGTACGAAATATATATCTTTTGGCATTGACTTAGCTGTGTTAGCTACTGTATTCGGCTATTACCGTTAATTATGACTTTTTAGAGAAGTAGTACGTTCATGTACTACCTGAACGGATCGACTGTGTTATCTTACTCAGAATATTGTGACGTTGACATTCCCAATGTCATAGAGATGTAACAATTCCAAGTCTATTTGCAAGAAATGGTCTTTGCTATGCCGACAATCTCTGAAAGTTTGTTAGTTGATGTATATCTACATTATATAGGTTATTGATAATTATTTAATTTTTAATTTAACATATTGTATAATTATTCTCCTTTTCTCTTTCACTTTTTCTGTCTTAGTTATGATATTGCTTAAACTTACAGTAAATAGCAATTAAAATATTTTACATATTATATAGCAAATATAAATCTAAAAACAGAGAAGATTCGATTCGTTCGAGGAAAATTGTATGTCAAGTTATCGAGAAGATACGCACGAGTAGCGTATTGAATGGGCTAGCGTGTCCCGCAGCCGTCCGCGTGCACGCCTTCGACCGTAAAAGAGACCCGTAGAGGACTCCTTTCAAGGAGTAACCGCAAATCCTAGTATAATACTAATAGGACCATAATAGGGTCAATAGGGCTTAGCCGTGCGACGACAATAAGATCTTGTCAAAATACTCCGGGTAACACGAGCCTAGGAAACGGATTTTTCTCAATGGGGGTCTCTCTCTCCCCCTCTACTGGTACGAGGCGATGTGCATTATGGGGTTTTCAAAAAATCTGAAACCTTCCACTGGGGTGTGCGATTGAGGTTTAAGTTTCACCGCGTTTGGCAGTCGTCGATCTTATGAAAGGAAAATGGACAGGGAAAACCGAAGAATGTCGTATCAGTCTAACGCTGTTGAGATTTCAAGTGAACAGTTTCACGTGCGATATATGTAGCATTTATGCTGAATGCGAGCTTAATTTCCGGTAACATTTTTTTCAGAAGTTGGCGTTTTTATACAATTAACATTATTGCATGTACCTGCTAACTAATGATATTATAAAGAAGTTGATATTATAACGTATTGGCTTAAATAATGTGTTATGATGTGTCATTCTTTCTATCATAAATCCGGACTAAAACAAAATTATAATTTAGTTTTGATTACAGTTTAATAAAATATTTGAAAACGGTTCCGGTTTTAGTTTTGGCTCCTTGACAAATAAAAGAAACCAATAACCAAATCCGTTTAAACTACAGTTTATTTCGGTTACAGTTTCGGTTCTTAATTCTAATAATCTTATTTAATAAGTAATTACTTTAATTGTATACTAAATAATTTCGTTTAATAAGTAATTATTTTAATTGTATAATTACAATAAATATGATTTAAAATGTCTTGTGTGTTTATATTATATTAAAAGGTACAAAATTACGTCTTTAAATATAATGTTTAAAATTCTGATTAAACAAAGTCTTTTAATGCATTGTAATAATTTTATCGTAAAAATATTATTATAAAATGATGAGATTTCTTTAATAGAAGCGTATCACTTTTTATAGAACGAACAGTGAGTTAAGTTTGTTAAATCTCCTGACGACGGGCTGTACTTTTCTCGATTAATTTATCAAACAAACGTGCTAACCCGAGTCAAGCTTGGCATCCCTATTTTAAGACGCCGGCTCGTTAAAGCATTTGAGGGTACAGTTCCGCCACCATCATTGCCAACCTTCCCTTCGTGAAACGTGAAGTCTATCTTGCATCCGCCAACAAGCCCCAACTTTCTTAGAAGGCAAATCTTTTCCAACCCCTGTTTTTCGCCACCCCAACATCAACGTCGAACACGGTAGGATGACTTTATCAGAACATGACTGAGTTGTGAAGCATCTTAATACGTGGTACTTTTTTTGCTTTAAATAATAATTCTGCAATATTTAAATAGAAGAGCAATTAATAGTTTAAGATTAATATTTAAATAGTGAGTATTTAGAAAAAATATGAAAGAATTTATTATAATTGCATTCTTTAAGAATTAAAAAAACTATTTTTGCTATGTCAGGTAAGAGTTTATATTTTATAAAGTATAGGATACTTTATTAAGCTAACGCAAATATTTTTGTTTATTATATGTAAATAATATCATATGTAATTAAGTTATTCTCTTCGGTAATTTAACACAATTGAATCTTGTAGTTTTAATTAAAAAAGTATTAAATTAAATTGTTTATTAATAAAAATTATTGAAAGCAGTATGTTTGAGTAAATAACTTAAGGGGGGAAATCCGTGTAAATGACCTGTTTTTTAGAAATTTTTGAGGGAAAAACTAATAGATGGAATTATTTGAAATTTTGTGTTTTTTGTTGACATTATTAACTATAAGATATAATTTTTTTGTTAGTAAATATCGACAAATAAGCTAGCAATGGCGGCTCAAAAATGGCACCTCAAAAGTGCGCCGGGACAAATGAAGGCCGCAAAAATGGTCTGAAACAGAAAATCCAAAATAATTTCTTTAATTTATGTCAAAATGCATTGCAACCTCCAATATTATTAACATTTACAAAATTGCAAAAATAACCATGTTTAAAAGAAAATTGACTTTTTTAAAATGAATAATTGCTCATAAGTTTTGTTTAACATTGAAAATTAAAAATTGGAGAGGTTTATGCAATGACCAATAAGTTGAAGAATATTCTCTGAAAGTTTCACCGAAATCTATCGAATAGTTTTCGAGCAATCCGTCCCGGCGCAAAAAATTTAGCGTTTCAAGAAAAACGTGTTTATACTGAGGCGTCTATTTCAAAACACGGCCGTTAAACTCAAACAAACAAACATAAACAAACAAATAAACGTATAGAAACTTGCACTTTCTTCTTTCTTCTCCTTCCATTGTTATAAAAAAGATCGACGGTTAAGCGCCCGCCGCATGTCGTATACTTACACTCTCCGCTCAGAGCGACCTTTTTGACGGAAATAACATAAAAGAAAGTTTCAAATCGGGGTTTCTGCTATTTTTTTTCATATTTTACGGAAGATTTTTCATAAGTTTAAACAAAAAAATTTTGATCTACACGAGTTTCGCTCTTTAAAAAATCTCCTCTTTTTCTCGACAGTTTTTCTATTTAAATTTCAAATCAATTAATCTTAACTTGTCATCAATGTAGTCAAGAGAATAGAAAATAATTTGTTTAAAAATTGTTTTAACTAAAGGATTATGAGTCTTTTTTGAAGAAAAATCTTTTTATGTAATTTTATTAATTAAATTAAAGTTAATTCTGAACGCTGAGTAATTAAAAGGAGCATTTGAGCGATTGTTTCTGTAGATAGAAAAAAGGCTAAAGAGCAACGATAATTTAAAGTATCTTAGTAGGCAGGAATGATGTAATAATTGTTGAAATTGATTCATTCTTCACGCTTGTTAATAAAAGCTCGCATTAACGTGTACTATACTTATCCGTTTCATGATACATCAAAGAAATGTAAACTTAACGTTATATATACTATTATCTAATCTTATTTTATTCTTTTAAATGAACTATTTATTAATCATACTACTTACAAATTTAAATTTGTAATAAGATTTATTAATAATTAATTAAAGCTATTAATTTGAATTAATAAATTATTAATTGCTATTTTTACTTGTAATTTAACTAGTATTTTTTCGTTTTAGGATTTTCACAATCAAAAGGATCATTCTCCAATACGAGTCCAGGTAAGATTTATTATACAATATAGTATTTTTAACGTATGTAATGTGTTTATATCTTTAATAATATTAGTAGTAAATCAAAATAAATTTAGTTATTTAATAAAATATAAAAACATAATATAAATATACAAAATAAAAAGAATTTCTTTGTAAAAAATATATATAAGTAATAGATTAAAATGTAAGTAATAAATAAGACTGAACTTTTAAATACTTTAAAAAGAATCTTTATGCTAATAAATTTTATTTATTTTATGAACTCAATGAAACGTGAGTTAAAAAGCAAAGAGAAATAATTTTATCAAGAAAAATTTATATCTGTAAAAAATTATACTTTGTTAAAATATGACAAGATGGAGATGAAAAAAGTTGCGATGTAACATTTTTATATTTGATAAGTTTTTATTTGTTATTAATATGTATACTTTTTTTGAGAAAATGGCTACCAATCCTAAATGCGTTTATGTGTGTAGCTGAGTTAAATTTATGATATTTCTTAAAGCGAGTATTGTAAAAAATTTTTACTTGTAGTAAGTATATATATATGCGATGCAATGAGTTTTACAGATGTTATAACCATTATCGCCATATGATGACATCATGTGCACATTGGAAAACGAAAAAAAACTGCTTATGTATTCATGTGCACGATGATTTCGATTTTTCCGAACCATTAAGCGCGACCCGCTTAGCCCGCAAAGCGATGTCGTTCGAAACAAGAGACGACAAGTTGAAAATGATTACTGAGGATTAGTTTTGGATCTAATGGGGATAAGTTTCTGCATTACTTGCTACGAACATTCATTATTATATCGTATAGCCGATCAATTAATTATTAGCAATTTTTAGGAAGGTCTGTCAGATATAGCGTTAACTTTCTAATACTTAAAATACTTTTTTAATACTAATTGTGTTTTTTTTTAATTGCTAATTTAAACAATAGCCATTATTTCAAAATAAAAAATATACGAATAATTTTAATAATTAATTTTCATTATTAAATTATGTTATATAGGACAAATGAAAAATTATTGATGTTTATATAAAGTTTATATAAAGTTGATTATATAAAAGTTGGCGACATTTATATCTTAATGAAAAAAAATTATCTGTAATTCACGCAAAGTAGAGTTCATATTATTTAACTTTACATAGAAAATATAAATTTAACGAGATAACAATATTTCAAAGGGTATATCATTTTAAAAAGCCAATTTAAGATTTGACAGCGGGCGTGGAAATCTGCTCGAATTTCTAGTAAAAGAGTCTCCCATTACCGATTAACGTTTTAACGTGGGGTATGCTCAACATCCTATTAATTTCTCAAAATATTTTGACATAAAGTACAATATACTGTATGCGCTAAGTGATAGTTACGGAATCATCTAATCAAATATTAGCTATATAATAAAATGATTATTTATTCGCTAGTGATTACAAAAGAAAAAACAATGTAATTATTACGTTTGATCTGACTGGCCTCAAATATATTCAACAAATAGCGCACAACGTTTCGATCGTTGGTTTCGGTCCTTATCAAGTGCTTAGATACATAAAAATTATGTGGTACACATTTTGTTATAATATGTGCCTAGATACCATCTAAAAGGCAATATAAATGAATTAAATTACAGAAGAGTTGCCCTAAAAATATAAATCAATAATAACGTTTACAAATCAAATGTGTGGTCAAGTTTGTGTAATAAAAAATAATAAATGATTGGATACATTAGTTATATAATTCAAAGTCTAGCAAATTTATTAAGGTATAAATATTTATTTTTATTATACAATTATAGTTATGCTTTCCCTAGTAGTACAAAATATTGGTGTAATATTGGGAAGTAAGATAAATACAATCTTTAATATGGTCCGATATTGTAAAGTAAACGTTTTATTTTATTTAGTCAATTTGTTTATAAACAGCAATATTAGTTCAATATTGATTTAATATTGGGCCAATGTTGAACCAATATTAAATAACAATATTAATTCAATTTTTTATATTGAATATTAATTGCATAATTTTAATATTTTTAAATTTTTTATTAATATTTTATGATACCAGTCATTGTCATTGAAGTGAAAAAACATTGATCAATGCACTCCCAATATAATTAACGTTTAGCCAGTATTAGCCAATGTTCTTATTAGGGTAAAGTCATACTGTTTCAGATTTCTTTAACAGTTTTTTAACTTTTTGCTTAATATTTTCCTTTAAGAGGATGCTAAACTGCCCATCAAACTTGATTGAGGTCGATAATGCAGAGTCATTATTTATCCTTGTTCATGAAAAAATTTGCTTTAAAATACAAGTTATATAGCTTATACTTACAAATAAATGGTGTCTCGCAGTTTGGAATAGGAGGAATAAGACTATATTTGTCAAATTACGTTTACAAGCCGTAAAAAAACATATTTATGTAATCAAAAATTTTATTCATTTAAGCGCTTCTATTTTTAAAATATCTTTTTTGTACGGCTTGTAATCGTAATTTGACGATTATAATCTTATTCCTCAATCTATTCCGAACCTGGGAACACCATTTATTTGTACGTATAAGCTACATAACTTGTATTTTGAAGCAAATATTTTTATAAACAAATAAACTTTAAAAAATTTTTTGCATTTTTGATCTTTATCTAATCGTCCCCGGGTTTATTTGTGTACGTACTTTAAAAGTGTAAAAGGATTATCAATTCTGTAAATTCAATTCGAAATTAAGCGATAAATACAGAATGTCGGTAAAACACACGGCTTTAGCATCCTCTTAAATCACAACATATTTGGTGTTTTACGATATCTACACACAATACTACATCGAATTGATTAAAGAAAATTTATAAATTATTTTTACAGAAAATTAGTGTGGCAATGTTAGACGGTTAAGTTTATACTTGCATATCCTTTCACATAATGTTTTCGTACATTTTTAATTTTCCAGTTTTTTTTGCGCAGCGTCGCTGTTACCGCTAGGGGCGACACAAGTATTTTTTTACTTGCAGGATTCTCCGCGATATTTTTCTTTGCCGGCAAATTGGACTATTACGCTCGTAGTTTTCGTACCTTAGAAACGCGTTTTCGCGAGAACCGCGTATTTTCTCGCCCATCCACTATTTGGAAGCTCTTTTATCCTACGTTCTGCTTCTATCCTCATTTCTCTTCCCTTCTTGCTACGTTTCTTTCTTTCTCTTTCTGTGTTTGTCTGTCTTATACAAAACTCTCTCGTATCTCAAATTAAGGACGTTTCGGATGTTCAATACAAGCTAAAAGTTATCGAAATAAAGAACTAAGGGCTTTTAGATTTAAATTTTTCTGTCTAATTGACGACAAATAATATTGACTCCGAAATCAGTTGCAGAAATGAAAACAACGTAGAATTTAATTTAGAGTAGTTTATGCAACAAAAATGGTTATATTTTGCTGCAATTTTAGTTAACTAACTTTTAATGTTTATTTCTATTAACGTAAGTTAACTTTGATTTTGGTTTAATTAACTTTTTATTTTTTTTTAGTTTTAAGAATAAAAAAGATGAAGAATATAAGTTGAACTGATCAATGTTAATTTACATTGGTAGAAATGGACATAAATGAGTAAGTGAATTCAAATAAACTTTTGCACAATTACTTATTAAAGTTTTATTAGTATAGGTAAAAAATTTGATTTAATTTGTACTCTCTAAATTACAATAAGTAAAAAATCACTGAAATCAGTAAAAGTATATTGTAGTAATAAAAATATACTATTTCAGTAGTATACTTGTAACTTGTCAATCAGTGAAATAAATACACTGATTTTTCAGTGATTATACACTAATTCTGAAGTAAAAATCACTAAAAGTCAATGATTACTCACTAATTATCACAATTATAAGTATACCACTGCAAATTAGTAAAAATACACTGATTACAATTTAGAGAGAATGTGCTACTTTCTTATCAAATTTGTAAATAAGCTAGAAAATGCGATTTTACATAAGAATAAAGAGGAAACAAGAAATTAAATAACTTTTAAATCAACAAGAAAGTTTTTTTTTTTATTTTATGCAGATACTCTAACGTAACGGAATAATCTATAAAATTTTTTAATTTTTGATAATATTTTGAAAATTGACACATACATTATCAAATGGTGCCATACCATGACACATGGCGCATATACCATAACATTTTTGCAGATATTAATATTATTAAATTATTATTGATATTTATTATGTTTTAAATTGTATATATATATATATATATATATATATATATATATATATATATACATAAAACACTCGATACATAGTAATAATTAAGTTTAATAATTAAAGTTCAAGAAATTTTAAAGAAATTTTGTAGCACTAATAACATAAATTCGCTAATTCTACATTGAATGTTTTCTTTAGTCTTTAAGTTTTTTAGGTATACTGTATTTCTCTGTTAATATACATTATTATGTTGTACAATTATAGGTACTACAAATTGTACCACATACATACTTTTAATAAAATGTAATATTAATATTAATATTCTGGTCGTGAAGCAATGCATCATTAACGGTTATTGAAACACGTTATTGCAAGGAGTTGGTAGGAGCTGGTTTCAAATAGACCAACGATTGCCCCGTCGAAAGGGGCTACACGTTATGGAGCGTTTAGAGGAGTGCCAGAAGCATTCCTGTACTCCAATCCAATCATCTCGTTTCCTCTCGTATCGATTTCATCGTCCGCTAGAAATTTCCTCCGTGAAAAGAAACGTACAAGACAGCTGGAGAGGGGAGGACAAGCGACGGAACAGGGAATTACGGCGGTAACTCGCGAGACGGACGACGAGGAGAGAATAAAACCCGGTTTCTATAAACGATTTTGAAATTGTGTGCGTCTCGGTACGATTAGAAGCCCGAGACGGGGGTAGCGGGACAAAAAGGAGGCGGAAGCGCGGGTAGCAGTGAAACTAGGAAGGGACGGCGAAAATCGAAGTTGGGAGAGTCGGTGTAAGGCGTAGAGAGCGAAGCAGGAATGTGGCTCGTATTTTTCTTCTATGAAAAATTAAATGCGTTCAACTATGAAGGAGCACAGAACCTGATTACTAGAGTCGCTTGAAGCGACGAGAGCCTTGCCAATATTTTTGTCGTAAAACGGTTTTCGTTCGTCATAGGCCTATGCTATACATATTCGTGTTGATGTGTCTTTCAGATATACATATGTTTTGCGCAATATAAGATGTCCATAGAAAAATAAGCTATATTTTATTTTTTCAAATATCTGAATAATCTTTCTAAGATAGGTATTCCAACGACGGAAGTTAAAATTTTTATCGTTAAATATGGATAATTATTTGCAGATTAATAAAACATAATAATTAAATTACTAGTAATTAAAACAGAATGAAAGAGTAAGAACAAGTATTTGGTAATAGACTGATTAGTAAAAAATATTCATCTAGCTAATGCTATGAGCTAGCTTTTTTATTGGATTTCTCATAAACTTTATAAAAAGTAATATTATGAAATGGTGAAATTAAATGTGGTAGAAAGTGCATTTTTATCAAGCAGCAAACGAGGTAAAGTCAGAAAGTAACTGTATAGAAGTGAAATCTTTCGAATCCGACTTTCTGCTATGAGTGTCATCCCTTTTATTTCAACCCTCTTTTTGCCTTGGTCTCTTGTGGCTGTTTATAACAACGATAATGATTTGAGATACGAACATGTTTTCACTTACAACCGTTTCTTTTTACTCAGCAAAAAGCTAAAGTGGAAGAGGATATCATAATACGAAGGTATCGTATTAGAGATGGAAATGTATAAGCATAGAAAAAGAGAATTGCAGAGAAAGGAAGAAAATAGATAAAAAAGAGTATCACAGGAGTATATGTTGAAGGATTAGTCTGTGCTATGAACCAGAGGAAACAAAGATATTAATTAAGGATTAACACTTCGAAATTATTATTAATTCGCTACTAAGCTACGGCTTTTTATATTTTTGTTTGCATGTATTTATAACACTGTTAAATGTCAGCAATATATTTTATTTAAATTTATTGTGACTTATTATAATTTTCATACTAAATTTTATGCTAAAATGTCATAAAATTTATTTTAAATATTGATAGGCACAAGTCTGTGGTTATAATATAATATGGAATTTTGTGTAGATTTTACTAATAATATAAGAGGAGGGTGTGTTATTGTAATGCAAAAATACTAGTTTTTGATTACATTTTTTTGCAAAGTCTACTAAGTTAGACATGGAAATTTGTCAAATGTGTAAACAGCTTCTTTTAACAGGCGATGTTAGGAGGATTCATTGCACATGCAATTGCAATGTTTACGGATATGTTTTTACCTTGTTAATACATTAGTTTCTTATTATATTTTGTTAGAAAAAATAATGTATCTTAATGTATCTTGTTTGAGTAGAATAATTTATTGTTATGTTGTATGTGTGTTTGTATACTTTATTGATTAATCGTAGATGATTTGGGAGATTCATGTACAAAAAATTAAAATATTTAAGAATCTCTTAACTTTTACTTTTCGAATTTGGTACTTTTGATGAATCTGTCGGCTGAGTCGTGAATTTGTGTACGCGTTGCGTAGAGTACGTGAAACTGTGACGTCATCACTTGGTGGCCATTTTGGCTCAGCTGGTCATGACAAAAGACAACTCGAATAGCAGGACGCCATGTCCTGTCTCACGTCCGTCACACAATAGAGACAATATACGCGTGTTCAGTGCTACGCATATGGCGATGTCCTTTGTATGTGTTACTTATATTTCTTTAAAGGACACATATAAATTTTGAATCTTTCTTAATTTTTGAAGATATTTTATTCAACAATTGTATTTTATAGATCAATCCAATTAGATTTCTAGATATTTTATTTAAAAACTTTTCTTTTTTGTCATTTAAAACACACACACGCACACACGCGCGTAAACGTATTTATGCTCCCACTTATATAATAATCAAAGAGAAATTATGCATTTTATTAAAAAATTATGTAATTAAATTTATTTAAAATTGATTTACTATATTGTAAAAAAAATATATATATAACTAAAAATAATGTATTAATAATAAAAATTTAAAATAAAAATGTTTTATTGTATCTAATTCCTATCGATTAATTGTAATATAAAAAATATATTTAATATATGTTTAAAAAATAAAAGATATAAAATGAAGAAATGTGAACAAATTTTTCAGAGAATAATGATCGGATTAGCGTATCAGAAACGAATATTTATATTGGCTAGAAATCTGACTATGATTTAATGGAAATTAAATCATCGGAATGTCCGAAATGAACGGAAAATAAATATCTATCCATCACTTTTTAAACAGATAATTCGTTTTTTCGATTATTCCAATGATTTTATTTCTAATAAAGGCGCAGTTGGATTTTTGTCCGATCTAAATATCCGTTTGTTACTTTTTGAAAGGATAATTTGGCCGGACAGTTTTTTCAGTGTGCAAAAGGAGGCGCGAAAAGGCAAGTTCTCGCTTCAGAAAATATTTTGACATGTGCAGTCGGTAGCGGTGGTTGCATGTGGTGTGTCGGGTAAATTTTTTACGTGAAGGTTTTGGGTTACACTGTATGGGTTGGCGCTTTAAAGCGATACACGACTCGTATAAATATTGCGCGCCTGAAAATGCACCGTCAAGAGCACGTCCGGGCCATCCTCGACTCCTCGAGGCGGAATTGCGAAGAAAGGTAGACGGGCGAAGGTGGTGAGAAGAGAGGGCCCTTTTCCACCCCTGCTTGTACTCTATCTTCTATGCGGATATAGTGACTACATTGTGGGTTTAGGGTTTATTGTGCGTCCGGCACCATGGGTATTGTCGCGGTTTTTCGAGAGCCGGAGATTCACACCTTTTCACAGGCACGATTTTCCACGATGAGCGCGTTCTATTAAGCGAAAGAGGGTGGGATGAAAAATCAAAGGACGAAAGTGGGATGTACATCTTCTTTAGACAAGTTGTTTCCGAAAAAGATTATATAACCCACTTTTTGAATAATTTATATTTTGAGTATGATAATAACGTTTGTTATAAATGTAGTAAGATATAATTGTCTATATACTTTATATGTATATGTATATTATATATATGTATATTTCGTTTGTACATTCTATTTACATTGTACATGAATTATATATGTTTGCGTGATACTAATGCAAGATTTCATTAAATTAATAATTAATAAGGTGTACGATTATTTTTTATTATTTCTTTAAATTATTAATTTATAATTGTTGCTTGTTCTTATTCTTTTATTTAGTTAAATATATTCGTTATAATTAGTTAATTATATTATAACAAAATAAAATAAATCAATTTAATTTTCTCAATTGCATTAATTTTAAAATCAATATAAATTATTAAGTTAAATTCTCTTCTGTTACTGACTAAAGAGTTCACACTGGTATTTAATTGCGCTAATTTCAACGAGTCTTTTAAGTGTATTTTCCGACGCTTCATGAATTTATAACGAAAGGAGTTGTGAAGCTTACCAGGTTTCTCTCTCTCTCTCTCTCTCTCTCTCTCTCTCTCTCTCTCTCTCTCTCTCTCTCTCTCTCTCTCTCTTTCTTTAAAGATATTCAATTAGATTCTTCTTACTAACCTGGAGGAAAGTCAACGAGACGTTGAAGAGTTTGGTTTGATCATTAAGTTTCTTCCATAGCATCTAGGATATTCTTTAGTAAAATTAGAAAACTTTTTTTGCATTTTTCAAATAAAATGATTGTCATAACATTTTATTTAAAGAATGCAAAAGTTTTCGGCATAAGTTACACGAGATAATCTAAAACTTAAATATAAAAATGTAAGAATTAAAGTAATAATTATTTTTTTTATTTATAAAATATTTATTTTTTTATGGCATCCTACACGGAGAGAATTTTCTTTTAAAATTTACCCTCAAATCTGATAATTGTGGAATAATGTGTGATTTCAAGAAATTTTACTATACTTTTAGTAAAATTTACTATACTTTTAGTAAATTTTACTGGAGGTATAGTAAATTTTACTATATTTTTAGTAAATTTTACTAAGCAGTATAGTAAAATTTCTCGAGGTCACACATTATTCCACAATTACCAGATTTTAAGGATAAATTTTAAGAGAAAATTCTCTCTGTGTACATAATCTTATTACATTATTTGAAACTCTTTTTTCCAAGTCTGTTTTTTTTCTTAAAAAAAAAATTTCTTTAAAAACTTTTATATTTTTATTTTTATTTCTGTTATATTATGTAATTTATTAAATTCCTTAATAATTAATGTATTGTTTAACACGTATAATATTAATGATATTAAGAAGATATTAAGTAAAATCACAAAATTATAGGATATTAAAAAAATTAAATAAGTTTTTGTAAAATTATTTTTTCTCTTACTTCAGTCTCTATTTGACGGTTCGCAGGCTATGTTTAGATCAACATATGCAAGCGTAACTTTGTCTGGCGCCAAGAAACAAAATATGCAGCACAAGTTCAGAAATATAAAGTTACATTGAAAACAGCCGGCAGTCAACACTTTCCTGAAACGTTACATATGTCTTTAGAAACGCC
The DNA here is from genome assembly GCF_013373865.1 of Monomorium pharaonis. NCBI lineage: Eukaryota > Metazoa > Arthropoda > Insecta > Hymenoptera > Formicidae > Monomorium > Monomorium pharaonis. The sequence goes on along the minus strand of NC_050473.1, from coordinate 24,136,214 downwards.
GTAATGTGGTACTTGGGATAAACTACTTTCAGAGTTTCTCATAAAGTCTGATATAACTTTGTTTAGTTAAGTGAAGCAGAATAATAACAGATTTATAATCATTAAGTGTACACATTCATGAATGTGCGTTTTTTATTATTACAAGAAGAAACATACATTAAAACAACTGAGTTGAATAATCGAAATTGTTGTTTCAGAAAAAATATGTTATATATTTTTTATAAAAGATTTAGATTTTTAATTAATTAATGTTGGAATTTTCTAATATCAAATTTTTGACATTTTATGAGTATTTTGCGGTATTTTATGTTATTTTATGATTAAAATTCCTTTTACTAATGAGATGGTTAATTCTAGCACTTTGGCAAGTAATGGTATTAACGGTACAATAAATACAACGTACACTATCCAAATAATTATGAATTCATTGAATCATGAAATGTCTCAATTTGTATATTCACTGTTCACTCGGTTTTCGACATTTAATGACATTATTTGCAAAAGCTCTGTTATATATTTATCATAATTATTCCATCCGTGTGATATTCCATATCATTCACACATAACTGTTTTAATTAGGATAAATTATCTGAATATCAACATTAAATGACAAGAAGTACAATTACTGTACACTATATGTATATTTATATGCTAAATGTTTTATTGCAATTTTCTAAATTAAAAAGACATTTATATTTATGTTACAAATATTATATTATATTACAAATTAAAAAACAATCAAAATATTTAAAGATTTTTACAAGATAATTCAATCTTTCTTAACTTAAATGTAATATTAATTAAAGTAATATCCGGAATTTCTTTCAAAGTAAATGTATGCGTTTTAGTATTCAACATAAAAATGCATAAATTATACTATAATTCAATAAATATAATACGTAACATAAATATAAATAAATGGTAATTATGTAATTAATTATGTAAATAACTCCTATATAGAATCGTGTATTTAAAGTTCAATGTCCTACTTAAGATTATGTATTACTGCAACTTATTTTTTCATTTTTTAATTTTTTATCAGCTGGTGAAAAACAGTTGAATATCATTGAGTCTAGCTATCAAGATGCTGAACTTTTCATGATAATCGTTGATAATTTCCTCAGTTATTAATGTAAAGTCAATGCTCATTGAGAGACTGATGCGAGGATGGCTTCCGACAGTGTACCGTGGTGGGTGGATAGGAGGCGGCGGCGACGACACTGGTAGTAGCAGAAGGAGACGAGGAGAGTGAGAGGAATTAATGGGGACGGACTGTAGAAGTGGCTATAGCCTAGAGTCGTGTTAGGGCCAGGGCCATTAAGCTTAATGACATAATGAAGTAAATGGCTGTGCATGCCATGCCACGCCTGGGACTATAGCTTATAACCGCCGCGCCTCCATCCCCGCGCAATATACTGCGTGCCAGGAATTCCTGACTTATGCCACTACTGCCCAGTCGAAAGGGGTAGTCGCGTCTCTCTCTCTCTCTCTCTCTCTCTCTCTCTTTCTCTCTCCCTCTTTCTCTCCCTGGTATCTCCCCTTTTCTGCTGTCTCTCTCTTCCTATCTCTTTCTCTTGCTGCTTTGGTACATTACATAAGGGACACCCTACGTACCGCTGTATCGCACACGTGCTAGAAGTGAATTTATTTCGGGGATTGCTAAGATGTTAGCGTCCGGGCGTCCCTCGTTTTCCAGAAGACAATCCGCTAAAAACTTTGTCTTAACTATTTGAATATTTTATTCACAACATGAATTGGATCTGTCAATATCTTTTTATAGATATTTTTTATTTATTGGCATTAACAAATTTGTTTTAAAAACTAATATTTATGTTTGTTTTACTTTCACTTTTATATTTAATCAAATATAATGTAAATAATTTGATTAAATGTTATATCAAAACTTATTAAGAATAATCAATTTCTTAGATACAATGTACTTAAACTATTCATTAATTATTTTTTTAGTTATAATGATTACATATATATATATATATATATATTATATATTAGTAAAATATTCAAATATATGATAAGAATTAAATATAACGTTTAATTAATATTTATGAATAATTTGAGTACAAAATTATATTTAGTGATTGACATACAAAATATTATTACTTCTATATATACTTCTATATTTCTTTTAGATACGCTTTTTTTCTTGATTAAGAGAAATTCAATGAATTATTTTAACATACCAGTATATTAAATATATACCAGTAGGTATATTGTGTAACTCTTAACGACAATGTCGATATCGTTATATTGTCGTTGCGCATAAATTATATATGACAAAAAAGTTGCGCAATGACAATATAACGATACTGAACTGTCGTTAAGTTACAAAATAGGCCTATAAATTAATGAAAATTAAAAAAATATTTTGTTAAAGTAATTTATACTTAAAAAGATATCCTTAAATATTTTTATGAGAAATTTTAACAAATTGTTACATATTTGTACAATTCTTAATGTTATTATTTTATCTAGTCTATTTTTATTAATATGCAACACTATAGATTGATAATTGAGAAATTTTTGCATTTCTTATTCAGACCGATGTTTTAAAAATGTATTAAAAATGGACGTTTCGTACGTATTAAATTATTAAAATATTCAAATCAGATCTTTAAACATCTTTAGAACATTTTAAAGACGTTTCATGTTACTTTTCTGGAGATCTGAAAAATATTGATTTTAAGTACTAAATAGACCAAAATTAGACCTATTTCGGTCATTTAAAAAATGTAAAAAATAGATTGGTGTAGGTAGAGTGTTTGTTTTGAATGCAAATTGAAAATTAATTTGTTAGTAATTTATTAATTGCGCAAAATATACTTTCAAATTAATAAAGCTAACTGTAATTCTTGATGATCTTAAAGTTCTATACCGTTTCAATATCATTGTACAGATAATTAATTTGTTACTATATTTTGTGTAATTAATAAATTGTTAATAAATTAACTTTAAAAGTTGCATTAAAAACAAATACTCCAATTACACCCATTAAAAAAAAATTTTAATGATCGAAATAGGTTTAATTTTAGTCT